>NW_015170889.1:197165-204870 GCF_001447785.1 Gekko japonicus
GAGGCCCGGCGGCTTGCAGCTGCCCAGGCCTTGCTGGTTCCCGCCCCAAAGCGAGGCCCGAACGGCTGCAGCCACCATGCCTCGCTGGTCTCCCCCCCCAAAGCGAGGCCTGGCGGCTTGCAGCCGCCCGGCCCTCGCTGCCCCCCCCGCCCGGCTCCGAAGCGGCGGCGAGGCCGGGTGCAGAGTGTTCCCTGCGCATGCGCAGGGGACGCTCTGTCACTTTGGGGGGATTTAAGTATCCCCCTGATTTTTTTTTTTAAGGTTTCATATTTTTGTGCACACCTGGGGACTTCCCCATCTCCCTCCCCCCCAGGTGCCCCCGATGTGCGGAAATAAGTATCCGCACGCAGGGGGCGACTTCAGTATTAGATATATAGATACTGGTTGGCCCCATGGCATCTCTGAGCGCCAAACCGGGGATTCATTGGTCTACATCACTCATTTAGGGTTGCCAACATGCAGGTGGAACCTGGAGATCTCCTGAGATCCCAACTGATGTCCAGATAACAGAGATCAGTTCCCTAGGAGAAAATGGCTACTTTGGAGGGTGGACTCTGTAACTTAATACTCTGCTGGGGCCCCTTCCCTTACAAAACTCTGCCCTCTCCAGGATACACCCTCTCCAAATCTCCAGGAGTTTCCCGGCGCTACCTTGGCAACCCTACATTCATTCCTTAATGAGTTCTGGCAACCCTATGAACCCTTCCAGCTCTCAGTCGAATGCAGTCCTATAACACACCTGCACAAACACTGTTCAAAAACTCGGGAGTGAGTCTAGCTGCAAACTAAAATAAATGGGATGCTTTGTTCTTAGGTGAGCGGCACTGAGGGTCTGTAATTGTGCCTGTTGTTCTCCCGAAGCATTTGCAACACAGCTTACAGCGATGCCGAGCAAAGCTTTTATCATGCCTTTTGAGTGTTCCGTTAACCACCAGTGACCAAATCCAGTTAGAACAGAGGAGCGCTCACCCATTCATGTCTAATAAGGCACTGCAGTCTCAACAATGACGCCACACGTGGGAAAGGACCTTGATCCTCCGAGACCCTCAAACTCATGGCTAAACGTTTAATTTGACCGCATTCCTTTTGAAGGGGGGGGGACACCCCACACCAAATACCGCAGGACCTTTTGAGAACAAGAACCACTGAGGCTGGAAGCCCGTCTATAAAGCCCGCCACGTTGATATTTTGCGGAGTGTTTCAGATGAAAGGCCTCATTTCTTGCTTGAGCGTGGCAGGGAGGTTGCCCAGAGTCACTCATGACCAAAAAACATTTTTTCTCCCAAATAATATTTTCACCCTGAAAGGAATTTTTTCCTCTCTTCCCCCACCCCCTTTAAAGTTCAAAAAACGGGGTTTAGGAACACACAAAGAAACAAAAGGGTCCGGGGCAATAGAAATCTAACAAAAGCCATCCTGCTGTCTCTCTGGAGCACAACTTCACCAACAGATTTCCCCCTCCTTTTGCGGCCAAAGCAAAGATTCCTGATTAAAGTCTCTTCAAGCAGGGGGTGGGGAATGGAAGGCCAAACAAAATGGCCGCAGGCTTCAAAGCCACACCAGACTGTCCAACTGCTGGGAAACAGTTATTTTGTTTCTTCAGGTGGAAGTTTTGGTCTGATTCTAATTGCACTTCAGAGAGAACTTCTAAGAAGCAAGCTTCTCGGCTTCTTCTCAACAGGGCAGTCCCTGCTCGAAGCAGTTTCGGTGTGAAGTGTCAAAACAAAGCAGAGGCACATCAGAAGAACCACCCCATAGCAGACCTATTCCTAACAGACCTTGCTAGATAAGAACATGAGAGAAGCCATGTTGATCAGGCCAATGGCCCATCTAGTCCAACACTCTGTGTCACACAGTGGCCAAAACCCAGGCGCCATCAGAAGGTCCACCAGCAGGGCCAGAACTCCAGAAGCCCTCCCACTATTGCTCTTCAAGCACCAAGAATACAGAGCATCACTGCCCGAGACATAGTGTTCCATGTAAATATTGTGGCTAATAGCAACTGATGGACTTCTGCTCCATGTGTTTATCCAATCCCCTCCTGAAGCTATGCTTGTAGCCACCACTACTTCCTGTGGCAGTGAATTCCATGTGGGTGGCTACTCCTGGTCCCAGAAGACCACAGACCCTAAATAGATTCAGAGAAGGACATTTAGAATGGATAAGTTGCAATTTCTAGGCCCTGACCTTAATAGCCCAGGCTAGCCCGATCTCGGCAGATCTCGGACACTAAGCAGGGTAAGCCCTAGTTAGTATTTGGATGGGAGACCAACAAGGAAGTCCAGGGTAGTGACATGGAGGCAATGGCAAATCACCTCTGAACATCTCTTGTCTTGAAAATACCACAGGGTCGCCGTAAGTCAGCGGCGAAACAACAACACAACAGCATTGCAATTTCTATCAAACAACTCCATCTGATAATTCTGGGGTCAGCATCCTTTCCCCCATAAAGGTCAAAGAGATCAATAGTTCAAGAACAAAAATCTTCTTCTGGCATCTGAGCATCAGCATCTCTTCGGCTCCTTGTCGGGGCCCCCCCATGTTGGGGCAGCAAATCCCCAGAGTCATTTTGCTGTTGTGTGAAGAAGGAATTTCTTTGGTCTGTCTGGAATCTTGTGCCGAGCCATTTCATTAAGTGATCTGCATGAGGGTGAGAGTTCTTTCTCACCACTTTCTCCATGCAGTGCATCATTTTATAAATCTCTGGCCCCGGTCACACTGGGGGAAATAGGCGCGGCCAAAGTGCGGCGTTTTTGAACCACACCAAAAGAGAAGCGCAGCGACGGGATCAGACAGATCCCCCCAGCCGCCGCGCAGTTCCTTCCCGGCACGATCAGATGCCGGGGGGAAGCCACGGACCGCAGAGCGAGGCGAGCCCGCTGCGCATGCGTGTGCATGCGCAGTTCGGCAGGACCTCGCATGCTGCAGGAGAGACGGGCGCGCCGGCGATCACACATCTGCCCCTGCAGTGGATTTTTCGGTAAGTACTAGTGTTTCGTAGGTTTTTTTCTGATCCTCATCTTCAGCCGGAAGAGACGGATCGGAGACGGGTGCATGCCGCTTCCCAGATGTTGCGGTGTGATCGCGCCTGCTTGATGCGCCCCCGCTCCGTCCCTCTTGCGGACCAAAGCCTCCCGTGTGACTGGGGCCTCTGTCATGCTCTCACTCCTTGGCTGAATTCTTCTAAGGAAACCTTGGGAAGCTGCTCCAATGAACCCCCACCTCATAATTTGCCTTTTGCTGTTGTTGTTGCAACCATCTCTGGCAATCCACTTGCGGGATGGGGGAGAGACCTTGTAAAGAAGCATTGATAATGTGATCTAAAATGGACGCAGAGAATCTGACTAGCTCTCTGCGAGATGCTACGTTGCGTTCTGTTTACATGGAGTGTGAACTGTCCCCATACAGTGGGACTCTCTCTCTTTGGAGGAGAGGTTGGTGCTGCCCCTGCAGGCCTTCTGGGTTAAAGACCTTTGTTTTCTGAAATGCCATTGAATCAGATTGATATTGTGATATTACTTCTTAAAGTTCATTACCCTTTGCTTTTGAGAAAATTTTATAATGATGTACGTCAGGGCTTTTTTGGTAGAAAAAGCCCAGCAGGAACTCATTAGCATAATAGGCCACACCCAACAGCAGAAACTCATTAGCATATTAGGCCACACCCCTGATAGCACAGCTCATTGGCATATTAGGCCACACCCCCATGTTAACAGAAGTGTGGTCATCCAGCCACACTCACCTTTTGCTTCTTATTCTGTTTACCTTGTTTGTTGTCCAAACCCAGGGCTTTTTTGTAGCAGGAACTCCTTTGCATGTTAGGCCACACACCCCTAATGTAGCCAATCCTAATGAGTCTCTGCTGTTGGGTGTGGCCTTTTATGCTAATGAGTTCCTGCTGGGCGTGGCCAACTCAGGAGCCAGTCGGAACTCCGTTCCTGTGCGTTCCTGCCCAAAAATAGCCCTGATGTATGTTGATTTTATCATGTAATTGTGTTTGTTTTTAACATCGTAAACTAAATTTGGGGCCTTTTTGAGTGGTGAGATAAACTACAAAACCAGTAAGCAAACTAGAGAGGCCAGGTCTCCTACTTTGGAGGAAGACTTCCCACCCTCACTGGCTCTCCCCAACACTGTTCATTTAGGCAGCAGAGGAAAAATTCTCAGGGAAATGGGAGAGCGATTGGCTTGGCCACTGTGACCCGGAAGTGACATCATCGCCTCAGGCAACACTCTAACATTCACCCAATGCTACAGCATTGTCCCCTACACTGTGATGTCACTTCCGGGTTGTACCAGAAGTGATGTTGATGTGTTGCCGATTATGTCACAAAGTGGCAAGCTAGGTCCCACCTGGAAGTCTTCAACCAATGGAAATCTCCTGTCGAAGTGTCACAACACTAAAACAAAGAGGTCTATCTTTGATCAGAACAGGGGACTGTGGGAAGATGGCTGCCAGCTTGAGACATCCAGGCTGTGTTTCTCTCTCTCATGCTGGAAGTGTTCAGAGTGTGGGTGTGGCTCACACTCCATGGCCTTGCTTAATGAACCTGGTAGATGCCAACCCAGGATATGTTTTATACTTCCCTGTTTGCTTTTAAACTGTTTTACTGAAAGTTCATTTGAACCGTATTGTATTTTTGTAAGCTGCTTTGGGTCTACACTGGGGAGAAAAGGGGGATAAAAATACACAACCAACCAACCAACCAACCAACCAACCAACCAACCAACCAACCAGTCCTTTGACAGGACTCTTCCAGGGAATCCAGTGTATTTTGAATTGCTTATTTATTGACTTCATTTATACCCTGCCTTCCTCTCCAGGAGGGACCCAACACAGCTTATCACATTTACCTCTCTTCCATTTTATGTTCACAACAAGGCTGTAAGGTAGGTGAGGCGGAGGGTATGTGACCAGCCCAAGGTCACGTAGCATGCTTCCATGGCAGAGGGGATTCGAACCTGGGTCTCCTAGATCCTAGTCTGACACCAGGCCCATAGCTACACTGGGGTATTTTGCCCCCCCCGACTTTCCACCAAGGCCCCCCAACTTACCCCCCTGGCCAGGCCC
This sequence comes from Gekko japonicus, assembly GCF_001447785.1. NCBI lineage: Eukaryota > Metazoa > Chordata > Lepidosauria > Squamata > Gekkonidae > Gekko > Gekko japonicus. The sequence continues at coordinate 202,237 of NW_015170889.1, forward strand.
CCCAACTTATTTCTCACACTCGTCACTGCCACCAGGAATGGTGGCAAGCCTCACGCCACCCTTTCTCACTTGATAGCTCTCTGTATTTTTATGGAGTCCTTGCTGCTGCCGCCACCGCTGCCACAAGCCTTACACCACCCTTTCTCCCCTGACATGTTTTCGACTCTTTATGGACTCCTTGCTGCTGCTGCTGCCACCACTGCTGCCAGGAGTGGTGGCAAGCCTCACACCACCCTTTCCCCTCTCCCCCGGCAGCTCTCCATCTCTTTATGGAATCCTCGCCATTGCCGTCATGGACCGCAGCAAGCTCCCTGTATCCATATGGAGTCCTCAGTGGGCAAAGCAAGCCCTGCCTCCAGTCCCACGCTGTTCCTATTGCCTGCCTCTCTTTCGCTTGCCTCTTGCCGGCGTGCAAAGCAAGCAAGCAAGTTAATTACCTTAAATTAAATTAGCCAGGCCCCCCCCCAAGAAATTTACCGCCCCCCACTGAATAATTCCTGGCTATGGGCCCATCTAACACAGGCCCGTAGCCAGGATTTTTTAAATTCAGCGGCCTTTAAATTAGTGGGGGGCACCCCACACAGACACCCCCACACCCCCGCAAGGGAGCATCACAAATAAAAGAAAAAATTGGAAGCGGGGGGGCTGGGCTGAATGGGAAGTCGGGGGGCCTTGGCAGTAAGTCGGGGGGCCAGGTCCCGAGATGCCCCACTGTAGCTACAGGCCCTGCTCCGACACTCTACCGACTCCACCAGGCTAGCTCCTTACTTCTGATGATGGTAGAAAGGCAGTGCCCAATTGAACCCGGGTCCAAATCCAGAGGGCTCTGACCAAACTGAGCTAAATGTCTTCACAGTTTGAGCCTTCCTGCCTCAGATATGATCAGCATCACTAGCTGTAACTCCTTCCACAATACTTTCACCTATTTTTACAATCAGCGCTCATCAAAGCGCAGATGAGAGATGTTCAGCACATTCAAATCCACCTTAAAAAGCCAATTCCTGCCTTTGCCCATTTTTTAAAAAGTTGTGTGAATTGGCCTTTAGTGGCTGCTGATTCATCCAGCTTTGATTTCCTTTCCAAATCTACATCTTATTTAAGAGAGAGAGAGAGAGAGAGAGAGAGAGAGAGAGAGAGGAGATCCTCGTTGTCCTTTCTTTGTGGATCCCAGACAGATTCCTGTTCCAAACTGAAGCCTATTTTTTTCCACTCCACGATGCCTCCTTGCTGCATCTGCATTTTAATAAATGCATTATAAATGAGCAAGTAGGAAACAGTAAGGAAACGATGTTTTACTTTTAAATGCTAATTACGAAGCCCTGGTGCAGTTAATGTGCAGGGTGTTCTGTCAATTTTTAATGTTTATGCCAAGTGTAGTCTTCAATTTAACATGAGCTTTTAATCCTTTGAGTACTAAATTGCCTTTTAATGCTTCCAGCACAACATTGTGTTTGCACAAAGTTGGGATGGTAAAATGTATTTAGTATACAGTCAATGTGTACGGGCGCATGCATGCGCCATGCATTATGATTTGGGAAAGGGGCTGCCTAGGCATGATTGGGTTCTCTTTGGGGCTGCTGTCAGAAGACAACTAAGAGCACGAGCCCAATTAAGGATCACCGATAATAGCTTTTAAGTGCTGCGTCACATTTCCACGAGCAAAGTTTTGTTTGAAAAGTTGTCTCTTTGGTGGGGCAAAAATGCTTGCTGTTCCCCCTGATGCCTGCCCTTTGGGGCAGTTTTGTAAAGGGACCAAGACATGTAGTCCTGTGATTTGCACAAGAGAAAAGTGAAACTGAAATGAGACTGGGCATTAATGCTCGCTCTAAGCTGTGGAATCTTGTGAGCAGAAATTCTACTCTGTGAGGTGCTGGCATTAAAGTTGTAAGCCTGAGATTTGGCCACTGCATAAATTAGTCTGCTTTGGAGCCATCCTTCCTGAGCTAAGACAAAAATCTGTGAGCCGGAGGCTAAGAAACTGTGAGCTACCTCGCACTAACTCAGCTTAGAGGGAACACTGCTGGTCCGTGTGTGTGTGTGTGTGTGTGTGTGAGAGAGAGAGAGAGAGAGAGAGAGAGAGAGAGAGAGAGAGAGAGAGAGAGAGAGAGAGAGAGAGAGCGGGGGAGAGAACAAATACATACAGAAAGATCTCTAGAGATTAAATATGCTAAACTATCTACGTTAATGAGATATCTCTCCCCCGGCAGTGGCTCTCCAGGATCTCAGGTGGAGGTCTTTCACATCACCTCCCACTGGGTCCTTTCGACTGGAAATGGCGGAGCTGAACCCGGGACCTTCTGCATGCCAAGCAGATGTTCAATCATTGAGCCACAGCCCCTCCCTTCTTGATCATTTCTCATTTCCTCAAATAGATCTCAAATATGTACAGTGTAACCAAATGATCCAGCTGGGAAACCGGTTTAGCTTTACCAGGATGCCAGTCTTCAAATCCCTGTGGAGTCATCTACTCTATCTGTCATGCACAGGGGTCATTTCGGGGAGGATCGCAGGGGATCGCAGTTCCCCCGGGTGAGGTACGGGGGGCGGGGCACATGATGAAGCCCCGCCCCCTGCTTCCGGCCGCCCCGCTTCCGGCCCTCATTCATCCAGGAGGAGGCAGGAGAAGAGGGAGGG
>NW_015170889.1:205246-206265 GCF_001447785.1 Gekko japonicus
GGGGCCACAGCCATACAAGGGAAAACTCTATGGTTTTCCCTTATATGGTCGTGGCCCCGGGGTCATAACGTCACTTCCTGGTTACGTGTGTGCGGCGCGCGCACGCGCTCCGGGATCCACCTGGGAGTCCCCCGCCACCAAGGTAAGTTCCACTTGCCAACCCTAGAGAACCCTCATCATTATGTTATAAGAAAGGAAGCGGGGGAAACATAGTTTCTGCAGCACAAACAACTGCAACTGAATGTATTCACTTATTTCCTGGCATCAAGATTCCGCTGTGTATTATTAAAGTCAGATTTTTATCCAGGAGTAACAACAACAACAACAAGAAAATATTGAAACATATGAACATTTTACATACATTTTTCATTTCCTTTCTACTTCATCTCTATGGGTGGCGGTGGGCTGGGAGAGAGAAAGACTCTGCTTCAAGCTGGTGAACCAGAGATTCTTGTGAACCAGAGATGGGATTTGTTGCAGTCGTAGATCTACACACAGACATCCATTGGGCACACCAGTAGAATTGCTTTCCAAGAGCCCAAACTACAGGGCCTGCTAAGGATCCAAATTTAGGACTCCAAGCATGAAACTGAGCTTCGCGAAACCAATGCAGGGAGAGATGGTGTGGACTGGGGTGGAAGAGTGGTTTCCTCTTTTACTGTGCTATTTCCCTGATCAAAACTGCCCCCTTCAGGGATGCTTAAAGGAGACAGCCATACTGAGGATCTATGTCTTCTTCCCTTGTGTATGTGTGTTTGTAAAATGTTACCAAGTCACAGCCAATTTATGGCCACCCCCAGGGGTCGTTTCGTAGAAAAAGAGCTAGGGGAACTCATTAGCATAACTCATTAGCATATGCCACACCCCCTGACATCACCGGAAGTGTGTCATAAGGCCACACCCCCTGACATCACCGGAAGTGTGTCATAAGGCCACACACCCCGCCCCCAACGGTCCCGGCCGCTGGCGGCCTTGCAGCTCCACTGCCGAGCCCCATGAGGGGCCCGGCGGTGGACCTG
>NW_015170889.1:206321-234372 GCF_001447785.1 Gekko japonicus
CCGTGGGAACTGCGTTCCCCCACGATCCCCCCCAAAATGACCTCTGGCCACCCCAGCAAGGGGCTTTCAAGGCAAGTGAGAAGCAGAGGTGGTTTGCTATTGTCTGCAGAGTCTTCCTTGGTGGTCTCCCTTCCAAGTACCAACCCTGCTTAGCTTCTAAGATCTGATGAGACTGGGCTACGCCATGCTGCCTTCCCTCTCCTTTCCCCCCTATCGGGCCCAAATGCTATCCAGAAAGACATTTTCGGTGAAGAAAACAGTGGCTGGAGAACAGCCCCGTTTCTCAGCACCAGTGTTCCCTCTAAGCTGAGTCAGTGTGAGCTAGCTCACAGTTTTTTAGCCTCCAGCTCACACACTTGTCTCAGCTCAGGAAGGACGGCTCCAGAGCAAACTAATTTATGCAGCAGCCAACTTGCTTGCTCACGACTTTCATGCCAGTCGCTCGCAAAGTAGAATTTTGGCTCACAAGACTCCACAGCTTAGAGGGAGCATTGCTCAGCACCCTAACTCTAAACTACCGTGTTTCCCCGAAAATAAGACACTGTCTTATATTTATTTTTTCTCAAGAAGACACACTAGGGCTTATACCACAAATGCATAGAAATCCTGCTAGGGCTTATTTTTGGGGTAGGTCTTCTTTTCGGGGAAACAGGGTATATCAACACTCCCCCTGCCCTGGTTATTTTTTTTGAGGCTAAATTTGAAATCAGTGGACCAGATCACAGATCCACAGCATCACATGGGGCTTGACCCTGAAGCCTGGAGGCTGGTCTTCTTCATACGTACATCGAACACTGCAATAGATTACAATACTATCTGTTATAGAAGTGGTGGCCTTCCAATAGCAAACATACACAGAAATTTTTTAAAAACTTTTTTGGGGGGACACTTTGGGGAAAAAAACAAATAAAAATAAAAGGAAGACAAACCAGAAGTCTCACAAGCAATATGTACCGATCAATTGAAAACTTTGTCAAGTGTACACAGCTCATAAGAGCATAAGAGACGCCAATGTTGGATCAGGCCAATGGCCCATCCAGTCCAACACTTTGTCACACAGTGGCCAAAAATACCAGGGGCCACAAGGAGGTCCAGCAGGGGAGCCAGGACACTAGAAGCCCTCCGACTGTTGCCCCCCCCCCCAAGCACCAAGAATACAGAGCATCACTTGCCCCAGCCTAAGAGTCCCTATCTATACCTTGTGGCTAATAGCCACTGATGGACCTCTGCTCCATATGTTTATCCAGTTCCCTCTTGAAGCCGTCCATGCTTGTAGCTGCCACCACCTCCTGTGGCAGTGAATTCCATGTGTTAATCACTCTTTGGGTGAAGAAGAACTTCCTTTTATCTGTTCTAACCCGACCGCTCAGCAATTTCATGGAGTGCCCATGAGTACCTGAATTGTGAGAAAGGGAGAAAAGTAGCTCTTTCAGGAATGTGTGTGCCATGGTGCTAGAGTTGGGGTCCCCACAGGGCACCATGGTGCCTACTGCCACCTCTTCTGGTGCCCTCCAGTGTTTTTAGGAAGTGGGCAGAGCCAGGTAGGGCTTTGGTACAGCCAGGCTTCTGACAGACTACTGGAGATTTGATTGGCTGTGCAGATTTTTTTAAAATGTTGTTTTAGGAGCAGCTAGTGTTACAGCACAAAGATCCACATTGCGTCACTTAACTGAAGTTAAACCGTGGCAATCATTTTGTGGCTGGCTCCACCTCCCGCAGCAGCCATTTTGTGGCAGCCATTTTGCTGCTGTGTTCATCAAGCCGTGTCAGAATTTCAAATGTGCCTGCAGGCTCACAAAGGTTGGGGACCCCTGTGCTAGCAGCTTAACACTGGACAGACCTAGGGTTCAAAACCCCGGTCAGCTAGTCAGGTTTTCTCAGTCTGACCTACCTCACAGGGTTGTGGTGAGGATAAAATGGATCAGGAAATAATCTTGGCTCATTGGAAAGAGGATGGAAGAAAAATGCAATAAGTGTGGCCTACACAATAACCGAGTGCCGAAGAATAGATTCTTTTGAACTATGGTGATGGAGAAGACTCTTGAGAGTCCCTCTTGGACTGCAAGAAGATCAAATCAGTCAGTCCTAAAATAAATCAACCCTGACTGTTCCCTGGAAGGCCAAATAATGAAACTGAAGCTCAAATACTTTGGCCACCAAATGAGAAGGGAGCACTCACTGGAGAAGACCCAGATGCTGGGAAAGATTGAATGTCAAAGAAGACGGGGACGGCAAAGGATGAGATGGTTAGACAGTGTCATAGATGCAACGAACATGAAATCGAGCAAACTTCAGAGGACGGCGGAAGATAGGAAGGCCTGGCGTGATGTGGTCCATGGGGTCGCGAAGAGTCGGACTCGACTGTGCGACTGAACAACAACAACACAATAACAACAATGACAACACCTTCCCTGCACATGCAGAACAGTTCTGAAGCTGAAGTAGAGAAAGGAGCATGTGCAGAGTATTTCAAGCCACCCAAGAACTGGAAGGCAGGCTTTGTGCTGTTATTTATTTATATTTTTATCCTGCTTTTCATCCAAAACGGGCTCCCAAAGTGGCTTACCGGAGTTAAAAAAAGTAACACAATTAGCATAAATTAACATGTTCCTTGGGGAGGGGACTCTTGATTGATGTCTGTATTATGTGTTTTTCAGTGTTGCAAACACGTTACCACAGATAAGTTCACTTTTCAATTGGTTAAACAAAGCATTTCTTCCTCCTCCTCGCGTCTTCAAGGATGCTGCTTTCCATTTGCGATCAAATTAAAATTCAGGCAGAGGAGAGAGGGCACACCACTAATTCAATCCGCATTACATTGAATAGCTATCTATTGATGTGAGATTTCAATACTCCGAAGAGCCAAATGGCTAAGCCATTGCTGCTGCAAGGTGATAAGGGTGGTGTGGGCTGGTGCACCGGCGGGCCAGCATTGTTGGCCCTCCAGCTGCAGAACAGGGGACCATACATATCTCACGAGGAGAGAAGTATGGTCAAGAGAAAACACCGCCCATACTAGTTTCTCTCTCTCTTAGTAAAAGGACCATCACTGTGTTAGGAGGTGAAGTGCGCAGAAAAACTATAAATTCAATTCACAGTAGGGTTAGGGCCAGTGATCACCAAGCATCAGGGATGAAAGGTGGACTTGGGATAACCCACTTGGATATGTGCGGGAGTTGCCAAATACAAGCCTGCGGTGCGATGTGACTGCGAAGAAAGCTAATGCAATCTTAGGATGCATCAACAGAAGCATTGTGTCCAGATCACGGGAGGTGGTAGTGCCGCTCTATTCTGCTATGGTCAGGCCTCACCTGGAGTCCTGTGTCCAGTTTTGGGCACCATGTTTTAGGAAGGATGCTGACAAGCTCGAGCATGTCCAGAAGAGGGCAACCAGGATGGTGAGAGGGTTGGAATCCAAGTCTTATGAGGAAAAACTGAAAGAGTTGGGGATGTTTAGCCTGGGGAAGAGAAGGCTTAGAGGGGACATGATTGCAGTCTTCAAATATTTGAAGGGCTGTCATGTAGAAGATGGAGCAGATCTATTCTCCCTTGCTCTGGATTGCAAGACTAGATCTAATGGGGGGAAATTACAAGGGAGTCGTTACTGGCTAAATATCAGGAGAAACTTCCTAACTGTAAGAGTGGTTGAGCAGTGGAACAGACTGCCTCGGGAGGTGGTGGATGCTCCTTCGCTGGACATTTTCAAGCGGAGGCTGGATGACCATCTTTCGGGTATGTTGTAGGGCTATCTTTCGGCTATGCTCCTGCAGAATGCAGGGGGTTGGACTAGATGACCTGCAAGGTCCCTTCCAAATCTAACATTCTATGATTCTCAGCGTCAGGGTCTCCAGGACCTTAGAGAGCTCCCAGGGAACAGAGGTTGCTCAGAGGAAAATTAGATTTAAAATAAGACCTGAAGAACTAGAGCAAGTCTGATGACTGTTGGAAGTTTGACCATCTTAGGCCCCGTTCATATGAGCCCATTTGGGACGGGAGTGGGACGGAACAGGGGCGGAGCAAACGGACGCGATCCCACCGCAACATCTGGGGAGCGTGCCGTCTCCGTCCCTGATCCGGCCCAAATGGCGCTACCCCGCTGCAAAAACGAACCACCTATCTAGGTGGTTGCAGCCGTCTGGAGCGCCCCAAGCCGGCCGTGGGATCGGCGGCGCGTCCTTGCGCCGCCGCATCCCAGCCCCCGGCCGTACTGCGCATGCTCGGGCATGCGCAGTTCGGCAGCCTCCCCCTCCCATCGGGCTCGTCCTCCCCGGCGTCTGCTCTTGCCGGGGAGAAGAGGCGCTGCGGCCAGGGGATCCGTGGGATCCCGCCGCAGCGTCTCAACGTTGGAGCGGCTCTATTAGCCGCACTTTTGCTTCGTGGTTTCCCTGCCGTATGGCAGGGGCCTTATATATGCTGTATTTTTGCCATGTTGACTATGCTGTTTTATGTATTGGCATTTATTGGGTTGTTTTAATTTACTTTTAATTTACTGAGATTGTATATTATTTTGTTGGAAGCTGCCCTCAGCCCTACTTGTAGGGAAGGGTGGCCTAGTAAATCCAATTTAAATAATAAATAAATAAACAGACTATGATTGAGTAATCTTAACCTGAAAGACCTGACTTTCAGGGACTTCTAGGAAACAGCTTTCAGGGAAGCTCTGAGATCCTCCAGACATGGAACCCGAGGTCTTGCCCTGAGAAGGACTAAGGTTCCAGTTTCAAGTCTGAGAGATCCAAGACGGTAACCTTGTTGGGAGCATTAGTTTTCACATTTCTTTCTCACCACCCACCCCAGCACTTGTAGGTTCTTTTCCCTTGAAATGTGATATAGGAAGCTCATGGAAACATCAGTTTATCAAGCTACAAACCTTTTCTTCATAAACATCAAGATTCAAGGTTGGATAAACAGACACATGGATGAATGAGGTGGCAGAGTCCTGTGTCAATAGAGTGGACTATCACTTCAGACTACAAGTGGGGAATTACATTTTCAAATGCCTATCCAGTTTTTAAACATCATTATGCAATTAAAGACACCCCTGGTACTGAAGTAAGTCTAGCAGGCATAGCTAAATGCAATCTCTGTTTTAAAGTAGGTGTTCCCTGATGCTGGGAAAGATTGAAGGTCAAAGAAGAAGGGGACGGCAAAGGATGAAATGGTTAGACAGCGTTGCCGAGGCAACAAACATGAAATTAAGCAAACTCCAGAGCATGATGGAAGACGGGAGGGCCTGGAGTGATATGGTCCATGGGGTCACAAAGAGTCGGACTCGACTGTGCGACTGAACAACAAGTGGTGAATACTAGTTGTTAGGGAACAAACAAAAACCAAAAATGGGACAACAGCTACTTTTGTATCTTTTCTGTTGGCTTTCCCAACATAGCCATTAGTATTCCAAATGGAGAGATACTGGACTAGATGACTCCATAGCCTGATCCAGCTCTTTTACCGTAATACTACCCACAAAACGTTGTCCAGAATGGCCCACGCTAGCCTGCTTTCACCAGATTTCAGAAGCTAAGCATGATAGGCCCTGGTTAGTCCTTTCAGGGCAGACAATAAAATAAAAGTGGGACTAACCGGGGACTAACCAGTCATCTAGTCCACTTTCTCTCCATTTGGAATACTATAAATGGCTATGGAAAACCCAACACAGAAGGCATGAAAGTAGCTGTTGTCCTGTTTTTGTTTTGTTTGTCTGCCTTGCAAGGACTAACCAGGGCTTACCATGCTTACCAGGGTCTCTACACAGAGACAGGCAATGGCAAACCTCCTCTGTTCATTTCTTGCCTTGAATATCCTATGGGGTCTCCATTAGTTGGCTGCAATTTGACACCAGTTTCTATCACCCCCCCCCCAGAAGAGTGGCTTATAATATCAAATCCTGAGAGACCCATGATGTTTCTATCATATCCTGTCAAGGACAGTGACAGAAGCCTACATCTCAGTGCTCTGTTTCTCTGGTCCTTACTCTCACGATGCTAATTAGATCAAGTCATCTTGCGATGTACTTGGGCCATGCTTTATGAAGTATGCTTCAAACCGGTGAACATCCCTCCCCAACACAGTCATGATGTTAAGATGGACGACTCTCCCCCATCACTACCGCAGGAGCAGGCCAGTCTCCTTCCCCCCCCCCCCCCCCCCAAAAGCACTGGCAGGGGATGGGGGAAGCAAAAAGGCCGGATTGCCTGCGGAGAGGAGCCACTGAGGCAGTAAAGATGAGCCAGAATAGATAGCTCGGAGAGCAGTGCCGAGCCTTGCGTTGTCAGACATTGTGTTTTATCAAGCTGGAAGTACAATGCCGGCCGGCTCGTAATGCACTCTTTTAATGAGGAGGCTGAAGCCATCAGCCCCTGCTGCACTCAGATAATAAACAGAGGAGGCTGGCAATGAGCGATCATAATCTTCCTTCCTTCGGTGACGGCGGAACAGTGGAAGAAGGCCAGAAATACCCAGCTCCATTAAAATATATATGTGGAATTATTACCCCCCCATGAGACGAAGGCTTTCTAGAAAACATGCTCCTAACCCACCAACAGTGAAACATTTGCATCAAAGTTAGGGTCAAAAAGTGTAGAAATACTGAACGATACACAAGAGGATGTACAGAGGACGCCGGAGGATGTAGTGATGCCCATAGGAATAAAGAGCTTTAAAACAGGATGAGACAAATTCATGGAGGAGAGGTCTCTCAGTGGAAGCTAGCCATGGTGACTGAGGGGGAACTCTGTGTTCGGGGGCTTTAAGCCTCTGAATCCCAGAGCCAGGAGGCAACATCAGGGGAAGGCCTCGGCCTCAGCCTCCATGCTCTGTTGTCGGCCATCCAGAGGAACTGGTTGGCCACTGTGTGAGACAGGATGCTGGACTAGATGGACCACTGGTCTGATCCAGCAGGGCTCTTCTGATGTTCTTATCAGGGAAGGCCTTGGCCTCTATGCCCTGTTGTTGAACCTCCAGTGGAACTGGTTGGCCACTGTGTGAGACAAGATGCTGGACTAGATGGACCCCTGGTCTGATCCAGCAGGGCTCTTCTGATGTTCTTATCAGGGAAGGCATTGGCCTCTATGCCCTGTTGTTGAACCTCCAGAGGAACTGGTTGGCCACTGTGTGAGACGGGATGCTGGACTAGATGGACCACTGGTCTGATCCAGCAGGGCTCTTTTTATGTTCTTAACAGGGAAGGCCTTGGCCTCTATTGCCCTGTGGTTGAACCTCCAGTGGAACTGGTTGGCCACTGTGTGAGACAGGATGCTGGACTAGATGGACCACTGCTCTGATCCAGCAGGGCTCTTTTTATGTTCTTAACAGGGAAGGCCTCGGCCTCTATGCCCTGTTGTTGAACCTCCAGAGGAACTGGTTGGCCACTGTGTGAGACAGGATGCTGGACTAGATGGACCCCTGTTTTGATCCAGCAGGGCTCTTCTTATGTTCTTCATAGGGATGCCAGCCTCCATGTGGGACTGGGGGATCCTCCGGAATTGCAGCTCATCTCCAGACTAAAGAGATCAGTTCCCCTGGAGAAAATGGATACTTTGGACGGTAGACTCTGTGGCGTTGTACCCCACTGAAGTCCCTGTCTTCCCCAGGCTCCAACCCCAAATCTCCAGGAGTTTCCCAACCTGGAGCTGGCAACTCTATCCCCCATCCCCTGTCAGTTACATGGTTGTATCCTGGCAGCCCTGCTACACAGCCACGTAAGTTTTATGATGGTCATTGTTATGACCACTACATCTAACATCCAGAAAACACAATGCTGCCTAGGACCAAAGAAGGGCCATTGGTCTACCGAGCACACTGTTGTTGAGTCCAAGATGGTCAAGGCTGCCTGGCGTCAGCTCTCCAGGACACAGTCTTAACATTTGGCATAAGCCATGATTGTGTATAAGTGTTCTTGCTTAAGACCTTAAAACTGTTACTGGATCGGATCAAGGTCTTCCTGGTCCAGAACTTTGGGGGGGAGGGGGAAGAATCCAAGCAATCAGCAGCTACTAGGCAGTCCAGCAGAAAATAATGACCATTCCGCAAGTGGACTTCACTCGATCATCTTCTCACACATGCTTCAAATACTCTTGCCTCTGAATGTTACAAGGGCGGTGGTTGAACGACTTTAGCCTTTGCCGTCCACGGGGCAACCGGAACCCTCCACTGAGAACCCTGATATCCAGACTCTCGTGCCCTTTACTCTCGGTGTCTTCACAGCAGTTCCCGGAAGAAAGATCCACTAACTTGTTATCCGCTACGCTTGAGCACCTCCACTGCATCTGGCCAGAAAGCGGTACTACAACTTGTGAACACAACAAGGGGAAGGGGGGGGGGAATCATGGGATTCTCCCTAAAAACCCTCTGCATAAGCAGCTCAACTCTGTTAAGAAGACTGAGTTGCTGCCAGAGAAAAGTGCCTGCCCTGCTTTGCCATCTCCCCCCTGCTTCGCTCCCTCATGATTGGCCTCCGGCTCGCCCAGCTCTGCCTTGGCGGCACCCCCAAGCCTACCCCGACGATGCATCTCCATTTCAGGACTGGTCCGTTAACACGTATACCTCCTTCAGAGGTGGTCGCCGTAACCTCCCCGCTGACGGCTGTGGGAGACATAGGGTGCCATCCGCCTGCAATCTTTCCCTAGGAGGTAATTAGTTTCCATTTAGAGGGATGACAAATTGATCGGGCAGGGATCTTGCTGAGCTTCGGATTGAAGCTAAACGGAGCTGGCCAAGGCCCTTGGCAAGTCAGACTTGTAAGTCTGTCAATGCATTTTACACTTTCAGAATTTAATCACCCGACAGCAGGAGAGAAAAGATACCGCTGCTGGGGGGAAAGCACTGGCGGAAATGTGTGCGTGTGTTAAACCTGGGGGGGGGGGGGGAAGAAGGGAGAAGAAAATGCACAGGCACCAAAGCCTCTACTTCCTCCTGCAAGTTCATTAGCGCCTCTCCAAAGCACGACGGCGTGTGAAATGGGTTAGATGCACCAATGGCTCCGTTAACGGCCAGAGGAGGAGGAGGGATGCGCTGAGGGGGACGTGGGGGGGGGAGTCGCACATCATTAGGAGCAGAATAAACGATACTGAGGCACAGAGCAGAAATGATTTGATTAGCAATTTCCAGTTTTGAAAAGACCTGGATGCGGACCAAATGACTATACAGAAGGTGCGATGGAGTTCTTAATTGCTGTAGCTGCGCAGGGAGACGCAATGATTTGTGACACATAATACAGCACACGACGCCGACGCTAATAACTGTTAATTAACTGTGGCAGTGATATACTCTCCAAATGCACATATGAGTTACCATAATTTCTCGATTAAAAGCTACACTGTTCGGAGCCAAAAAAAGAAGGCGGCTGGATGGCCATAGGAAGGAGGGGAGGGCGAAAAAGGGAATCATCATCAATTTTTTTTTTTTAAGTAACCGTCCTTTGGAGCACAGTTCACCATCCTGCGTCAGAGCCAAGCAGCTAGCCCAGCAAACGTGTGGCGTAAAAAATATCCTCCTGCCAAAATGCGAAACGGTTCCTGAATGAACCTCTCTCTCTAGAGGAGCCATTATTAATTCCGAAAGGCTGTTCTTTGCTCCGTGCCATCTGGCAGGCTACTAAGAGTTCAAGAGATGCCATTCAGCAAAGGCTCCTCTTGGAGCTCACTTGCCCCAGCCGCATCACTCATGCACAAATGCAGCCCGGCTGCCTAACCCCCTCCCCCCATTTTTAATTTTAAAAACGTGACCATGTTGTCGTATGTGCAGGGTTACTCCAGCGTAAGCCCATTGATTCCCACAGGGTTCAGACTGGAGTAACTGCACAGGATTGCACCATGAACCATCGTGTGTTGTGTACATAAATTAGGGGTGGAAAGTGCTGTCGAGCTGTGGCCAGTTTAGGACGAATCTGTAGGGCTTTCAAGGCACGAGATGATCAGAGGTGGCTTCCTTGGTGATCTCCCATCCAAGTACTAACCAGGGCCGACCCTGCTTAGCTTCCAAGATCGGAAGACACCATCCAGTTCAGGGCAATTGATAACATAGGTAAAGGTAAAGGTTCCCTTGCTCGAAAGCCAGTCGAATCCGACTCTAGGGTTGTGGTGCTCATCTTCGTTTCAAAGCTGAAGAGCTTTGTGGTCATGTGGCCGGCATGACTAAACACCAAGGCGCACAGAACGCTGTTACCTTCCCACCGAAGCGGTACCTATTTATCTACTTGCAATTTCTTACTTTCGAACTGCTAGGTTGGCAGGAGCTGGAACTAGAGACGGGAGCTCACTCCGTCATGCGGCACCCGGGTCTCGAACTGCTGAACTACCGACCTTCCACAGCCTGCAGTTCAGCGTCTTAACCACTTGAGCCACCGCAGCTCCTTTTAATTGATAACATACAGTCGTATTATTTTATTTGATGTGGTTTGGGGTGCAATATAGAAATGACCCCTTCGCAATTCCAAAAAAGTGTTCGTATACCCAATAATCACATGTGGATCTACATGTAATTGAGACTTGCAACTGGCAAGCTCATCTGCACTAGTCCCCAAACCACTTATATTTTTAACAGCATCCTAGGTGAACAGTTGCAAAAGCCTAATAAGCATTAGTGAGTGTTCTGTGAGATGCTTAGAAAATACACATGTGCACATATAAGTGCACCACTTCCTAGCAGTTTCCCCTGTCTAACATTTCCACTACATTGAAGCCACAACCTTGACCTTTCCAAAGTAGAGAGCAACTGCCACAGGGAACGAATCTTGAAATAAATATGTCCAGGGCCTATCTGTTCTAAAGCTGACTCTTACACCTTTCTCCATGTATGACTTCCTGCTGGGGTGATGGCTCTTGTAGTTTTGGCAGCTTCCCAAATTGAATCAGAAGTCCAGTAAAACTACAATTCCCATCAACTCCAGCCACGTAATGAGTTCTGAGCATATGCCAATACTGGCTAATGAATGAATGTTGAGGAATACCAACTTTTGCGCAGACACAAATACATTTGAAACCCTGCACACTTTGGATTGTGAACTGGTCATCAATACGAGCACATCCCACATCCAAACCCATTGCTCTAACCACACTACAAAAGTGCCTCTCTAGCATGGTGCACATGGTGCTTTGCTTCTTCTGTAATGCTAGTTATAGCCTCTAGAATTGCCAGTCGTCTGCCGACAACACTAAGGAGCTTTTGGGGGGTGGGGAATGGTGACATATCCAGAAGTGACATCATAGTGATGCTCAAGGAATTTCGTAAATCTCTACAGCAAAAACTGTAGAGATTTGAGAAATTTCTACAGCACTTCTACCAGCCAGCAGTGGCTGTCCAACAGAGGCTGAGACCATGCCTAACGGCTTCTGAATTATGATATTTCTGTGCATTGAGAGATCACACTTTATATGCACAGGAAGAAAGTGGTCTTCCTGAGTATAGCGTTCAACACACCAAAAATGTCTGATTTCATCGTTTTTAAAAAGTCAGGTTTGTAGTCCTCAACATTTAGGCTTATTCACGTGTTTGGGTTTTTATTTTAATGCATCTAGCACATTTTTAGCCCAGCCTTCAGCCAAGGAGCTTGGAGCAGTTTGCATGATTTTTCCCTCTGAGGTTTTATCCTCACAATGACCCTATGAGGAAAGTGAGGCTGAGATGGCTTGGTGCTTATTACACAAGTTGCCCTGTGATTCCGCCACAGACAGCAGTTGCCTTGCTGTCTTCTGTGAGCATGAGAGGCTGACGCAATGATGTGCAATAAACAAATGCATGCAAAGTGCTTAATTTACATAATCCATACAGGTCACAGCATTCTTGGCACAGAAAAGGAATTCCCTTTGGGCAGAATTCTTGAAGCTTTAAGTAGGCTGACCCACAGCCCCACAGGAGTGGTTCAGGAATGGAATAAGTACCTTGGTGGCTGCACCACTATCCTTGGAGTGGAGGCCAGGGCTATTTTTGGGCAGGGACGCACAGAAACAGAGTTCCGGTGGCTCCTGAGTTGGCCACGCCCAGCAGGAACTCATTAGCATAATAGGCCACACCCAACAGCAGAAACTCATCAGGACTGGCTACATTAGGGGTGTGTGGCCTAACATGCAAAGGAGTTCCTGCTACAAAAAAAGCCCTGTGTTTTGACAACAAACAAGGTAAACAGAATAAGAAGGGAAAGGTGGGTGTGGCTGGATGACCACACGTCTGGTAACATGGGGGTGTGGCCTAATGTGCTAATGAGCGGTTCTGTCAGGGGTGTGGCCTAATATGCTAATACGTTTTGCTGTCAGGGGTGTGGCCTATTATGCTAATGAGTTCCTGCTGTGCTTTTTCTACAAAAAGAGCCCTGGTGGAGGTTGTCAACACCAAAGAGGTGAGGGAGACAGGGGGGCTATGGCTCAGTGACAGAACATCTGGTAAGCATGAAGAAGGTCCCAGGTCCAATCCCTGGCATCTCCAGTTAAAAGGATCTGGCAGTAGGTGATGTGAAAGACCTCTACCTGAGATCCTGGGGAGCTGCTGCCAGTCTGAGTAGACAATACTGACCTTGATGGACCAGTGGTCCGATTCAGTATAAGGCAGCGTCATGTGTGTTTTGGGAGGAAAGTGGCTTGGTGGTGGAGCATCTGCTTAGCATGCAGAAGGTCCCAGGTTCAACCCCTGTCATCTCCAGTTAAAGGATCTGGCAGTATAGGTGTTGTGCAGGGCTATTTTTGGGTAGGGACGCACAGGAACGGAGTTCCGGCTGGCTCCCAGGTTGGCCACGCCCAGCAGGAACTCATTAGCATAATAGGCCACACCCAACAGCAGAAATTCATTAGGATTGGCTACATTAGGGGTGTGTGGCCTAACATGCTACAAAAAAAGGCCCTGGGTTTTGACAACAAACAAGGTAAACAGAATAAGAAGCAAAAGGTGGGTGTGGCTGGATAACCACAGTTCTGGTAACATGTGGGTGTGGCCTAATGTGCTAATGAGCTGTGCTGTCAGGGGTGTGGCCCAATATGCTAATGAGTTCCTGCTGTTGGGTGTGGCCTATTATGCTAATGAGTTCCTGCTGGGCTTTTTCTACAAAAAGAGCCCTGGGATGGGAAAGACCTCTGCCTGAAACCCTGGAGAGCTGCTGCCAGTCTGAGTAGGCAATACAGACCTTGATGGACCAGTGGTCCGATTCAGTATAAGGCGACTTCATGTGTTTATCCAGAATGCATACAAGGAATGGATAGATGAAAGGGAGCAGGAGGTCGAGTGAAGTCCTCCTGGACCGTAACTTTGATTTTGACTAGGCTTTTGGGTGAGGCAGCGAACACAATCATCTGGCCTCCCTTGCCGAAACCTGCCCTATGACATTTGCCCACGTCAAGAACTGTTACTCTTTCTTCTGCTGTGACTCTTTGCTTTGCCATCTATTAGTATTGCTGCAGCCTTATAAATGAATGTATGAGGTTGCCATTCTTAAAATGGTTTTAAGTAATTTATTGTGACAATCTGTTCATAGAGGAAAAAAATAACCACAATGGGCTTATCTTTAGATTCATTATTTATGTTTCCATTTCCAAACACATACCAGTCAATTAAACGCAGAATCCTAGATATCAAACTGCAAAAGTTAGCCAGCTTTGCGAGAAAAACCCTGTTCCCCTCTGAATTTTGAAATCCTTTTAATTACCGGCTGACAAGCACCCTATCTATCTGCCCCCTATGCTCCACAAATGCGCAGAGCATTTGCGCTTGCTAGGTGCAACGCTATTCCATCTGCAGTCACTTATGGCAGATATAATAAGATCACATACTCTGCAAGACTCTGTGCTTGCAATTTAGAATCAGTTGACTTCTTTATTGTGCCCAGTATGCTCACATACGTTCTAATCTTTTAGACTCAATTTTATTCAATTTGTCAGGACATTCGATGCCCTGGTGGTGTACCGTCTTCTTAATGACTCGTGACCTGAAATAACTGAAAAAGTAGCCCTATTTTTAAGTTTGGTAATTAAGGACCGATTGGAAATTGTTTAATTGCTTATATTTAATTATCCTTGTTACCTCTATATTTGCTTACTGTCTGTGTGGATAACTTGATATATGCCAATAAAGGCTTTTTGTTTGTTTGACAATCTATTTTTAATAGTTCTGTAAAATATTTTCTTGTCACCCGCCCTGATCCCACTTGTGGGGAGGGTGGTATATAAAAGAAAGAAAGAGAAAGAGAGAAAGAGAGAGAAAACAATGGCTCTGTGGAGTTATTTGGGAAATGGTACCAAGGGGATGGTTAAACTCCCCCCTTAGGCCTCTGCCTGGTATTTGAAGAAAGAAAGAAAAAAACACACTGGGAATTGTGTTCCTGGTGTCAGGGTTTGGCCCCAAGAAACTGTGGGCAAACCTGAGAAACTCTGGAACTAGGGGTGCCAAGTCCCCCCGGGGGGCGGATAATCCCCCGCTTTGGAGGCCCGATTTCTGCCGCTGCGGAATTGGGCCCCGGGGGGAACCCCACCCCGGCGTGCACGTCAGCCGGATGTGACGTGATGACGCCGGGCACGCGGGGGGGGGGGGCACAGCCATCTGAGGGGAAAACTCTATGTTTTCCCCTCAGATGGCTGTGTCCCCGCCCCCAGCGTGCCTGGCGTCATCACGTCACATCCGGCTGACGTGCATGCGGTGGGAGCCCCCCACCACGAAGAGAAACGGACTTGGGAACCCTATCTGGAACTTGGGGGGAAGCAAAAGATGGGCCATTTCTAAACCCGTCAGACCAAGACCTGGGAAGCTTTCAAATCCAGTACTGGGGTGGCCTGCCCACTTGGTGCCCCAAGGCAACTGCCTGGGGACCAGAGGGGTGGGGATGGCCAGGAGCAGCAGGTGGCACCCCCAGTGCTGCCACGGGGGCCTGCTCATCCCGGTTGTCTCCTCTGCCTCAAGGGTGGAGGGAGGGATGAAGGAAGAGCCAGGGGTTGCTACCTCCGCTCAGTCCCCCTGGAGAACACGGATGCTTTGGAGGATGGACTCTCTGGCACTGAACCCCACTGAGGTCCCTGTCCTCCCAAGGCTCTGCTGGCAACCCCACCCCCCCATTCCCTACCGGTGGACAGGGAGGGTCTGACAACCCTAGCAGGAGATCTCTAGGCCCCATGGGGAGGCTGGCAACCTTGCCCATAAAGGAAGAAGAAGAGAAGAGATTGGGTTTATACCCCGCCCTTCACTACCCAAGGGAGTCTCAGAGCAGCTTACAAACTCCTTTCCCTTCCCCTCCCCACAACAGACACCCTGTGAGCAGTGTTCCCTCTAAGCTGAGTTAGTGTGAGCTAGCTCACAGTTTTTCAGCCTCCAGCTCACAGATTTTTGTCTTCGCTCAGGAAGGATGACTCTAGAGCCAACTAATTTATGCAGTAGCCAAATCGCTCACTCACAAATTTCATGCCAGCAGCTCGTAGAGTAGAATTTATGCTCACAAGATTACACAGCTTAGAGGGAACATTGCCTGTGAGGTAGGTGGGGCTGAGAGAGCTCTGACAGAAACTGCTCTTTTTCAAGAACAGCTCTTGTCAGAACTATGGCTTGCCCAAGGTCATCCAGCAGGTGCAAGTGGGGGAGTGGGGAATCAAACCCGGTTCTCCTAGATTAGAGGGAACATTGCCTGTGAGGTAGGTGGGGCTGAGAGAGCTCTGACAGAAACTGCTCTTTTTCAAGAACAGCTCTTGTCAGAACTATGGCTTGCCCAAGGTCATCCAGTAGGTGCAAGTGGGGGAGTGGGGAATCAAACCCGGTTCTCCCAGATTAGAGTTCGCACACTTAACCACTACACCAAACTGGAGGGTGGGAGGAGGAAGAGCAGGCAGTTGCCAGCTCCACCACTGCCGGGGTCCCCACCTATTTGTCTAGTTGCAACACAGTGTTTTGGGGCGTGGAGGCCGGTTCTGGGCATGGCGGCTCTGCACACGCCCAGACAGTGTTGGTGGGGTGCCTGGTGCTGAAGACGCTTGGGACAGCCTCGCCAGTGGGGGTGGAAAGCGCCATCAAGTTGCAGCCAGCTTATGGTGACTCTGTAGGGTTTTCAAGGCCAGAGATGGACAAAGGTGGTTCAGACAGTATCACCCGCCACTGTGACGCCACCCTGGACTTCCTTGGGGGGGGGGTGTCTGTCATCCAAGTACTAGCCAGGGGAGACACCGCTTAACTTCTGGGCAGGTCTATCACAGCAAGACCTTAACGAAGTTACCATCTGCCCTCTGGGACTGCGCATGGCACACTGATTGCCCCGTGCCCTGAAGAGTCAGAGGAGTAAGTATAAAAGCGGCATGCTATGAAATGAGCACCTGTCACTCATCTGTGTGGGATAAAAATGTTGTCAAAGTAGGCCACCTGTTTGTGGATTGGGTACTACATCGGACCCCCAGGAGTTATGGGGTCCACCTGCCCCCCCCCCCCGATGCCCACAGCTGAGGTCAGGTTGACTAGTTCCGTATTCCTTTTGCTTTCCCTTTCTACTGCCATGACAACCCTCTTGAGATCACGCTATACATTTCCCTAACGAGAACTTTTAAAGTGCAGAAAAGAGACGCCACAAATAAAACGTTGCGTGTTAAGATAAGATACTTAATAAATCGAAGGGGAGTGGGGGGAGAATGCTACTCAAACCACTAAAACACATCCCAGGGGATAAGTTATATGGATTGAGGGGGAAAATTATATTCTTAAAGACTTTTTGCATGATATCTTTGTTCCCTTTGTAACCTCAGCTGTCATTATACTGGTGGGAGGGAGGAGAAATGGTAGAGATGGGATGCAGGGAGCATTAAGACCTTGGGGGAAAAATATTCAGACTGTAAGAAAAGTCTTGCGGGCTCAGACCAAGAGGGTATTTGGGCTGGAGTCCTTTTTCCAATAGCAACTGGTATGTGGTTTCAGGGGATGCGGACTGGTATGGTATAGTCTGAGCCCATCAGATCTTGCAAGCTAACTATGGCCATACCATCCTGAACACGGCCCAATCTCGTCAGATCTTGCAAGCTAAGCAGGGTCAGTACTTGGATGGGGGATTACTGAGGAAGACTGCAGAAGGCGGCAATGGCCAATCACCTCTGCTTCTCACTTGCCTTGAAAGCCTCCTGCTGGAGTCACCATAAGTTGGTTGTGACTGGATGGCACGTACATATATATACACAGAGGTCATTTCGGGGGGGATCGTGGGGAAACTGGGTGAGGTACGGGGGGCGGGCCACATGACGAAGCCCCACCCCCTGCTTCCGGCCGCCCTGCTTCCGGCCCTCATTCAGCCAGGAGGAGGCAGGAGAAGAGGGACGGTAAGTTGCTTCCTCCCCGCCTCTCCCCACCCGTGCCTGCCTGGGGCCAGGGAGGGCCTTCGTGGGGCTTCCTTGCACTCCCGCCGGCCTTGCAGGTCCACCGCCGGGCCCCTCATGGCCAGGACCGTTGGGGGCGGGGTGTGTGGCCTTATGACACACTTCCGGTGATGTCAGGGGGTGTGGCATATGCTAATGAGTTATGCTAATGAGTTTCCCTAGCTCTTTTTCTACGAAACGACCCCTGTATATACGGTTTCAGAACTGGAAGGTTTCACTGAACCGTCATGCGTGCTGTATTGCTGGCTGTGTGCCTTCACAGGGGCTGGAGGGAACAGGAGTGCTACTGATGAAGGGCAGGGACAGTTCAGTCTCTAGGCTTATCTGACCCAGTGACACTCCAGGCCAGGCCCGTAGCCAGGAACTTCTAAGTCAGGGGACAACTTAGTCTCTGCCTTCTCATATCCTGTGAACTCCAACTTGTGGACATCGACCCCCCCCCCGGGCAAGATAACTCGATCTGTACACAGGATTCCAAGTGCAGCCGGACCAGAGCCTTAATTCCAAATAGATGAAAGTGCTGTTGGTGAGCGGAAGGTCTGATCTGGGATTTAAGGTGTCTTGTGTTCTGGATGGGGCTGCACTCCCCTTGAAGGCACAGGTTTGTAATTTGGGGGATGCTCTTGCATCCGGGCCTAGTAGTGAATAAGCAGGTGGCAACAGTGATCCATGCGACGGTCACCTCGAGATTAGACTACTGTAACGCTCTCTACATGGGGTTCCCTTTGTCCCATATCTGGAGGCTGCAGCTAGTGCAGAACGCCGCAGCCAGGCTGTTGATGGGCCTTTCCATACGGGACCACATCTGGCCTGTGCTGAGGACACTGCACTGGCTGCCTATAGCGTACCGAGTTCAGTTCAAGGTGCTGATTTTAACCTTTAAAGCCCTATATGGTCAAGGGCCTGCCTACCTGAGGGACCACCTCTCCCCATACGAGCCCCAGAGAGCACTGAGGTCAGGGTCGTAACACCGGTTGACCCTCCCTGGTCCGAAAGAAGCCAGGCTAAATACTACCAGAACCAGGGCTTTCTCGGTGGCAGCCCCACACTGGTGGAATGAGCTCCCAGAGAACATCAGGGCCCTGCAGGACCTCTCACAGTTCCTCAGGGTCTGTAAAACGGAGCTCTTCCGCCAGGCGTTCGATTAGGGGCCACCACTGAGTGGTGTGCCCTGGAACATCTTCTGGCCGAACTTGGACCATCTCCTGGCTAGAGTCCCCGCTGGTTACTACCCCTATCTCGGGATTTGATTGAATTACCACCATAGTTGGTTTTGTAATTGTTGTTGTTTACTTGTTTTAACTGATATTGTACTTATTAATTGTTTTAATTTCTTGTTATGTTATTTAATCTTGTTAGCCGCCTTGGGCCTGCTTGTCAGGCAAGGCGGGGTATAAATACAAACAAACAATAAATAAATAAATGATTCCATTTTTGGTGTGCGTGTTTCTTGAAATGTTTAGTGTGACCGCAGTACTTTAAGTAGAGTGATAGAGGGAGACCAGTGTGATGTGATTGGCTGATGACTGAGAGTGTGGGAGGAGATATGTCTCTGAGGTGATTCAGTGTTCATGAAGATACGAGTGTGGAGAGTTTTGTGTGAGAGTCTGTGTGACAGAGGAAACGGTTGGAGTTCAGTTAGCCTGTGTGGCTATGTGAGCAAGAGAGTTCAGCCTGTGTGGCTATATATGAGAGAGAGATAAGCCTGTCAGAGTTGAGTTTTGGTGTATGAAAGACTGTGTGTGACACCAAGCCTTGTCAGTTATATTTTCTTTCTTCAACAGTTCAAAAATACCCAGAAACTTATTTTGTTTTTTTATAAATAAATCGTTATTTGTTTAAACTTATCCCAGCAATGAGAACAATCTCCCCAATAAGCGAGGATGCCACAACCACGTACTCCCTTATGAATCCACCCAATCACTATGGTTATCTTTGGAGGGCCTGCTTCGGGTGCCCTTGCCTTCTCCGTCATGGCACCAAACTCTGGAACTCCCTCCCCGGGGAGATTTGTCTGTCTCCTTCTGTTGCCATCTTCCACCAGCAAGTAAAGACTTTTATGTTTTGTTTGGTGTTTGTTAAGTGATCCCGCTTTCCTGGCCAATGTTTTGATTGTTGTTTTTATGTCTTGGTATTTTAGCTGTGGTTTTAATTGTTTTAACAATCTGTTTTAGTGGTTTTCCAATGTGATTTTATTATGTATGTTTTCATTCGATAGCTGCCTTGCTGGACCTGGTGAGGGCAGAAAGGCGGGATATAAATTTCACTAAATAAATAAATTACTAGCTATGTTCTTTCAATCCCTTTCCTAGAAATCCCAGCACAGAATTTGCTGCGTTCCCTTCGCTGCTGTTCCGCATTTCTGCTACACATTGGCAGGACCTATAAATATTTTATGGGAAAATGTAAGGGCAAGTAATTGAAAACTGTATTGCTTTGAAGAGTCAACTAATACTCATTATATGTGAGAATGTGACACCGAGAAAGGAAATTGCTCATAAAAATATCCATTCAATATGTGTCTCTTGATCACACTGAACATCCTGTGTAGAGTACCCTCCTTTCCTGTATCACAGTACATACAGAATGTACAGGGCTATTTTTGAGCAGGAACGCACAGGAACGGAGTTCCGGCTGGCTTCAGAGTTGGCCAGGCCCACTACAAAACCTCTGCGTGTGTGGTTACAGACGGAAGGCCTGGAGAGCGACACACACCCCCGGCGACTCCGAGGCAGGTGGGCTGGGGGGGGGGCTGGAAAGATTGGGGAGGCATTTAAATGCCTCCCCATGCCTTGCCTGGCCTGTCCAAGGGCCGGCTTGCCCAGACTCCCTGCAGCCGCGGGGCACCAGGGCAAGCCAAGGAAAGGCATGAGGACGTGGCCTAATATGCTAATGAACTGTGCTGTCAGGGGTGTGACCTAATATGCTAATCAGTTTCTGCTGTTGGATGTGGCCTATTACGCTAATGAGTTCCTGCTGGGCTTTTTCTACAAAAAAAGCCCTGGTCAGTGATATGGTAAGATTGGAGCCCAGCAGCACCCTAGAAACCAACAATATTGTCAGGGTATAAGGAGGAGGAAAAGGAGGAGGAGAGTTGGATTTACCCAGGACTGCCTCCTCCAATATGTCCCCAGAAAAACACTGAGATCAGCTGATAACAACTTGCTGGTGATCCCCGGCCCTAGGGAGGTCTGGCCATCCTCGACTAGGACCAGGGCCTTTTCGGTCCTGGCCCCGACTTGGTGGAACTCTTTGCCGAAGAACGTCAAGGCCCTGTGGGATCTGATGCAATTCCGCGGAGCCTGTAAGGCAGAGATGTTCCACTGGGTTTTTAGTTGAGGGCAGCAACGGTTAAGATTGGCACCCTCTTTTTCTTCCTGAGAACCCCACATCCTAGGGCTGCCAAGTGGGGGCGGGGGGCGGGGAAACCCCTGCTTTGGAGGCCCGATTTGCTTCCCCTTCCCTGCCCTGCCACGCAGACAGCACTGTAGCCGGCAAATGGGGTTATATCGCCATCTGGACTGGTAAATGTTTTGGTGTTTTGTGACAATTTTATGCTGTTTGTATTTTTAGCTGCTTTTAAGGTTGTAAATCACCCATAGCCTGCTTGCAGGGCGGGCGATTCATAAATTTAATGTATTATTATTAATAACAATAATACTATTACTTATTATTAATAATAACAATAGTATAATACATTATATAATATATTGTAACAATATTATTAATTTTATTAAGTTATTATTAATGATAATTATTAATATCATCACCATCAATAATAATAATAACAATAACAACAACAACAACAATACCCCACCCATCACTCAGAGTGGCTTACAATCTCCTTCCCGTCCTCTCCCCACAACAGATACCCTGTGAGGTAGGTGGGGCTGAGAGATCTTTTTCAAGAACACCTCTGAGAGAACTCTGAGAGACTGACCCCAGGCCACCCAGTTGGCTCCATGTGGAGGAGTGGGGAGTCAACCTTGGTTCTCCAGATTAGAGTCAAAGCTCCCTCCATCAGACATGGTAGGGAAGATAATGAGTCTCTGGGCAAAAGGAAGCACAAAATCACTTTGCCGTCACCCACTAATGTTTGCAGATTGTCAGGCTCAGTATGCATTTCATGGTTTACCTGCCATAGAGGAAGGGGGAGGGGGAGAGGGGTGTGAATACCAAATGCTTTCATTTTCCTAAATGCTTTGATGTATCAGACACTGTGTTGTAGAGACCTGTTCTTTTGCTTTATTTTTGTAGAGGGGTATGTGCTTAGTGTGTGTGTGTGTGGGGGGTAGTTGACTGCTATTTCTGGTGGGCAAATGCCATGGGGTGATTGAGTCCTGATCTTTAGTGCCTTTGCTTGAACACAATATATCTGCAATCTCCGTGCTTTCACCTCCAGTCCTAAGAAAGCTCGTGTCCAGTATGGTATTCTTCAACGTCTCGATAAACTAAACTTTCTTCGAAGTGAGTGGTGTTGGGAGAACAGATTTAACCAGGATCCTGACACACAGATTTTATTTGGCTATTTACTTCCTTTGAGAGTCTGCCTTTCATGCAAATTCTCAAGGCGTTAATCGAGGCACAGCTAATCAATTAACTAATCAGCTAATGGACAACACTTGCTGTGCATATCTGATCACGGCCCGGAGCTGAGTCCCATCTTCTGAAGACAGAAAAGAAAGGGTCACACTTAGGCTGCTTAGGAAGGAGAAACAGGCTTCTGCGTCCCCTGACGCCACCCCCAGTTGTTGATCCTCACAATCTGGTAACCTCAAATTCAGAAGAAGAGGCCGAAACCGTGCCCCCTGTTGCAGCAATGTTGCTCTTCACAGCCTCTTCCTGGGTCAGTGGAAGTCACCCCTTGATGGTGGAAGTAAATATAAGAGCAGGACCCTTCATTATCTGTTGTGTGTTTATCTTGCCCTTCCTCCGAGGAGGTCAAGGTGATGTATAATTGATTTAGAATATGTATATGCTGCTTCTAAAGAGACCTGCTCAAGGTGGCTTACAGCAACCATAAAACAAACCCATTAAATAGAAAGCTATTAAACAAGACACTAAAAAACAAGTCAGGACAAAGCAGACACATAGGCCGAGTTCCGACTGGCAATTTGAAGCGCTAGGGAGTCGTGGCAAAGAAAACCCGGAACAGACCTGGAACAGCTTGGTTGCCGTATTCCTGTTCACGCCGCAGCGAATGAAGCGGGAGGATACCGTGGAGGAAGCGCAAGGGAGCGTTCGCACTGTTGGGCTGCCCTGGCGGGCTGTTAGCGGCTGTTTCCGCGCTGGGCTGCATGCGCCCATGTGCATGGTCACAGCGTCAAATAGGGCAGGATTACGCAGGTGCCAACAGCGCCTGCCCGCAGAAACAGCCGTTGCCTATTATCAATGACTGCGGGTTGTTCCCGCCTTAGCAGCGCTTGCGTTCACACTCAGGGAACCGGAATCAACCCACTCTACACACGGTTTGCTACCACTTTCACCTGGTATCTTTTAAACTCGGGAGGGAAGCGGCACAAGACGGCTTGAGTACGGCTGGGGGACGCCTGAAAGATGTGCCTGTGTGAACCCGCCCCTTTAATCCGCTCCTGAAACGCTCCTGAAACGTTTGGCTGCCGGGCCAAACTGCCAGTCTGAACGCGGCCATAAGATACACATTGAGCAGACTAAAGGGATACACATGGTCCTCCCTCCCTCCATTTTTGCTTACAATAACCCTGTGAGGTAGGTTAGACTAAAAGTGACTGGCTAGGGTTCCCAGACCCCTGGTCCATGCGGGTATCCCCCTGATCTTGGGGGCTCCTTCCCACTGCCAGCCAGCTGGCCAGCAGGGGGAAGCCCCACCCCAAGCCCCGCCCCCAAGAGCAACCACCCATGGCCACCTCTACTGCAAGATTTAAAGTGCCCTTCAGCTGACCGGCGTGAGCACGTTGCCTGCCGATCAGCTGGCGGGCCCTTTAAATCTTGCAGGAAGGAGCGACAAGCAGGAGGGAGAAGCAATTCGCGGCTTGGAGTGCAGGCACGTGCGGGCCCCTCCCCCCACTTCTCCCCAAAAGCATTTAAAGGGGACCTTTAAATGCTTTTGGCAAGAAGTGGGGGGGCGTCAGTCCCCAATGTGATGACATCACTTCTGAGTGACTTCATCGCATTGGGAATGTCCCTGCCCCCCTCCAGTAATGTCCCCCCCAAGGCCCCTGGCTGGAACTTGGAAGGACCTGGCAACCCTTTGACTGGCCTAGGTCTCCTCAGCCCTGAATAAATCAACATACCATACCATTATCATCACAGGCATCTTCCAGTTCTAACATAAAGAAGCACTGACTGGGACGAAGCTCTCCAATACACATTGCCTCAGGGCCAGAGGTCATTTCGGGGGGGATCGCGGGGGATCGCAGTTCCCCCGGGTGAGGTATGGGGGGCGGGGCACATGATGAAGCCCCGCCCTCTGCTTCCGGCCGCCCCGCTTCCGGCCCTCATTCAGCCAGGAGGAGGCAGGAGAAGGGGGAGGGCAAGTTGCTTCCTCCCTGCCTCTCCCCACCCCTGCCTGCCTGGGGCCAGGGAGGGCCTTCGCGGGGCTTCCTTGCACTCCCGCTGGCCTTGCAGGTCCACCGCCAGGCCCCTCATGGGGCTTGGCAGTGGAGCTGCAAGGCTGGCGGCGGCGGCCGGGACCGTTGGGGGTGGGGTGTGTGGCCTTATGACACACTTCCGGTGATGTCAGGGGGTGTGGCCTTATGACACACTTCCGGTGATGTCAGGGGTGTGGCATATGCTAATGAGTTATGCTAATGAGTTCCCCTAGCTCTTTTTCTACGAAACGACCCCTGCTCAGGGCTATTCCTTATATCACACTTTCATTCGGGTCCACGCTCACGTACAGGGACACACATCTCCTCCATTCGATCCTCACAACAACCCTGCGCTGAGAGAGAGTGATGAAACTAAGGACCCAAGCAAGCTTCCGGGGTAGAATGGGGATTTGAGACTGAGGGTGCTTTCACACACTGTACAACTGTATTTTACTGTGTTAAATGGCAAAATCCACCCTCAAATAGTCACTGAAGTGGATTGAAACTGCATTATTTAGTGTCCAGTGCTCTAACCACTACGCCATTCTGAAAGGTGTATCCCATCCTTTTTGTTCTTTAATGCTGTACATCCTACCTGATTTCTGTTGTATCACCTTTGCTAAAATTACTTTGCTGCTTTTTTTGTTGTTTTCCATGCCATTTTATTTAACAACAAGAAAGGCGCAAGAAATTCCCACTCCGATCCCCAATCTCCTGCCCTTGAGCAATTGAGGAGACAGATCAAAAATAGCCTTCATAGTGACACTCTTCAAATTTCCACTTGTTTCTATGGCCTTTACCATAGAGATAAGGGGGAATTCCCAGAGTATCACTTGCAAGTGACATCACATCATCTGGGTACTGACCCAATAGGCAGTTTGGTGTAGTGGTTAAGTGTGCAGACACTAATCTGGGAGAACCGGGGTTGATTCCCCACTCCTCCACTTGCAGCTGCTGGGTGACCTTGGGCAAGCCATAGCTCTGATAACAGCTGTCCTTGAAAAAGAGCAGTTTCTGTCAGAGCTCTCTCAGCCCCACCTACCTCACAGGGTGTCTGTTATGGGGAGGGGAAGGGAAAAGGAGTTTGTAAGCCACTCTGAGACTCCTTTGGGTAGTGAAGGGTAGGATATAAATCCAATCTCCTCCTCCTCCTCCTCCTCCTCCTCCTCCACCTCCTCCTCCTCCTCCTCCTCTTCTTCTTCTTCTTCTTCTTCTTCTTCTTCTTCTTCTTCTTCTTCTTCTTCTTCTTCTTCTTCTTCTTCTTCTTCTTCTTCTTCTTCTTCTTCTTCTATTGAGCTGGAGAGGAACACGCTACAGTGAAGCTCCAGTAGAAAACAACAAAAGAACAGAACAGGGAATTCCTGATCATTCCAATCAGAAGATGCTTCAGTCTTTCCACCGATCTCCCCATTGGTTGGCCGCCATGTTTCCTGGATAACGTCTATGTTGTCCAACCAACTTCCATTGCCCTTTAACATACATACACTTTATTTAAGATCTTAAAGGTCCTGG
Source organism: Gekko japonicus (assembly GCF_001447785.1). Lineage (NCBI taxonomy): Eukaryota > Metazoa > Chordata > Lepidosauria > Squamata > Gekkonidae > Gekko > Gekko japonicus. Next base: position 231,718 of record NW_015170889.1, read on the forward strand.
AGAAGGGGGGCTCAGCAAGGAACATTTGGATGTACACGGTGCCCTTTAATCTTTGGAAACTCTTTTTATTTCTGACATTTCCAAGAGTTATGGATTTTTAAAAAGTCACAGCAAAGATGGGTTAATGAGCATTTGCCATGGAACACGAGGAGGCCGGGGCTGATGGTGGTTTAGTCAGCTGTTAGCTTTATAGCCTCTCTTCCGTACTAAAAGTGACAAGTTGAACACATTATCGAAAGCTCAGATGCGTTATGTAGATGAAGCCTGCAGCAATAACTGCCTCCTCTCTATTATTTATGACGTCTATATAATACAATGGACCGAGATTTAAACCATTGTGGTGCAGTTTGTTTTCCAGGCTTCGAAAAGTACAGCACATTTTTACAGAGAATTGCGTCTCTGTTACATATTAATCAAATGCGCGGTACATGCAGCCCCTGCGCAGGCAAACGAAAAGGGAGAGGAAAGATTAAAGTGCTTGGCTTTTTCCTCAGCTGTCAAGGACAGGCTATAAAATAATAATAAAGGCTTCTAAATAATGCGCGTCTGACAGCCCTCAGCTCGATCGCACAGTCCTTTATGGGGGTTAACTACAAAATAACTCCCTGTGAGTGATTGGGAACAGGCGTGTGTGCAATACTCTAATGCCAATGGCTACATAACTCTTTGCAAAGTTCATTTGGCATGGCTTTGACCAACTTGGCTGGGCAAAAGCATTCCTCACATCCAAGACTGTGCACACACAAGCCCTTTCCCAATAATATTCTTGGGATACTGAGCAGGCAGATGTGGGGAAAGCGGCAAAACAGGATATGACTCGAGTTGTCAGCTCTGGGTTGGGAAATACCCAGGGCTATTTTTGGGCAGGAACGCACAGGAACGGAGTTCCAGCTGGTTCCCGAGTTGGCCACGCCCAGCCGGAACTCATTAGCATAATAGGCCACACCCAACAGCAGAAACTCATTAGGATTGGCTACATTAGGGGTGTGTGGCCTAACATGCAAAGGAGCTCCTGCTACAAAAAAGCCCTGGGTTTTGACAACAAACAAGGTAAACAGAATAAGAAGCAAAAGGTGGGTGTGGCTGGATGACCACACTGCTGGTAACATGGGGGTGTGGCCTAATATGCCAATGAGCTGTGCTGTCAGGGCTGTGGCCTAATATGCTAATAGGTTTCTGCTGCTGGGTGTGGCCTATTATGCTAATGAGTTCCTGCTGGGCTTTTTCCTACAAAAAAAGTCCTGGAAATACCTGGAGATTTTGGGGGTGGAGCCTTAGGCGGGTGGGGTTTGGGTAGTGAAGCGAACTTCAATGGGGTCTAAGGCCATAGAGTCCACCTTCCAAAGCAGCCATTTTCTCCAGTTGAACTGATCTCTGTTGCTTGGAGTGTAATAGCAGGAGATCTCCAGCCATGACCTGGAGGTTAGCAACTCTAGGGTTGGCCCAAGAAGAAGAAGAAGAGTTGGATTTATACCTCGCCCTTCACTCAGAGGTGGCTCAAGTGGTTAAGACGCTGAACCGTAGACCAGGTCAGTAGTTCATCAGTTCGAGACCCGAGTGCCATAAGATGGAGTGAGCTCCCGTCTCTGGCCCCAGCTCCTGCCAACCAAGCAGTTTGAAAGCAAGAAATTGCAAGTAGATAAATAGGTACCGCTGCAGTTAAAGTGAGAGAAACCGCTCAGAAAATTAGCAGCAACATGAACCATCAGTTCTAAACCTTCAATCCCAGGGGAACAGGAAAAAAAATATCACTCGCCTCCCAAAAATGTACAATGGAAAAGAAAAACAAATCTCCAGGGCAGGGGTGGATTGGGAGGGAAAAACATTTTGGGGGTGGTCATCTGGGTAAATATGGTAGCCAGTCTGGTGTCGTGGTTAAGTGTGCGGACTCTAATCTGGGAGAACCGGGTTTGATTCCCCACTCCTCCACTTGCACCTAGCTCGATGACCTTGGGCAAGCCGTAGTTCTGGCACAGCTGTTCTTGAAAAAGAGCAGTTTCTGTCAGAGCTCTCTCAGCCCCCCTACCTCACAGGGTGTCTGTTGTGGGGAGGGGAAGGGAAAGGAGTTTGTGAGCCGCTCTGAGACTCCCTTGGGTAGTAAAGGGCAGGGTATAAATCCAATCTCTCCTCTTCCTTTTTCTAAAATTATCAAGTAGCTGGTTATATGAAAGACCTATGCCTGAGTCCTCTGCAGCCCACTAGCCCTCTTCATAACTAGGGTTGCCAATCATCAGGTGCTGTCTGGACATCTCCTGGGATGACAAATGATTTCTAGGGGGCAGAGATCAGTTCACCTGGAGAAAATGGCAACTTTGGAAGGTGGACTCTATGCAAGGGTCGTTTCGTAGAAAAAGAGCTAGGGAAACTCATTAGCATAACTCATTAGCATATACCACACCCCCTGACATCACCGGAAGTGTGTCATAAGGCCACACCCCTTGCCATCACCAGAAGTGTGTCATAAGGCCACACCCACCACTCAGTCTTAGTCTTAAAGGTTAGTCTTAAAGGTGCTATTTGTTAGTCTTAAAGGTGCTATTTGAACTCTTGGACTATTTTGCAGCAACAGACTAACACAGCTAATTCCTCTGAATCTAAACCCACCACTCAGGCTCCACCCCCAAAATCTCCAAGGTATTGCCAACTCAGAGCTGG
>NW_015170889.1:235004-270595 GCF_001447785.1 Gekko japonicus
GCGAAGGCCCCCCAGCCCCCAACGGTCCTGGCCGCCGCTGCTGGCGTTGCGGCTCCACTGCCGAGCCCCATCAGGGGCCCGGCGGTGGACCTGCGAGGCCTGCGGGAGTGCGAGGAAGCCCTGCCAAGGCCCTCCCTGGCCCCAGGCAGGCAGGGGTGGGGAGAGGCGGGGAGGAAGCAACTTACCCTCCCTCTTCTCCTGCCTCCTCCTGGCTGAATTAGGGCCGGAAGCAAGGCAGCCAGAAGCAGGGGGCGGGGCTTCGTCATGTGCCCCGCCCCTGCCCCTCACCCGGGGGAACGGTGATCCCCCGCGATTCCCCGAATCGACCTCTGAATCTATGGCATTATTATACTTCATTGAAGTCCCTCCAATACCCAAACCCTACCCTCCTGAAATCTCTAGTTACTTCTCAGCCTGGAACTGGCATCTGTATTCATAAAATTACAGTGAACACACATATGATCTATATATAATGTATGCTTGATTTTTCTTTATACATGTATTGAGTAATTCTCCCATTACATTCACTGCATGTACAGCTGAACATGTGATTTAAACCTTGTTTTTATTCTGGTATTGGTTCCCTGTCTGTAAAATGAATGCATCTTGGCTCTTTCATACAAACCACGATGTATGTATCTACATGCAGAATGTATAAGTGTTCACTGTAACATATGAACTGCTAGGCAGAGTAGACAGTACTGACCTGACTAGGCCAATGGAATGATGCAGCAGAAGGCAACCTCATGTGTTCAATTTGTTGGGTCAGGTCAGCCACAATTGGTGGTATGCATTATAGTGCAAGAACAGTGTTGTACAAGCTAAATTTTAAGCTGCAACTGTCTTACCAACATCCTTCGGATGAGCAGTATTTGAGTTGGTTCTTAGACAGCAGTTTACAAAGCTAACTGAGGCCCCGGTCACACGAAAGGTTTTGGGCCGGGAGAGGGACGGATCGGAGGCGGAGCAAACGGGCGCAATCCCACCGCAACATCTGGGAAACGTCGCGCACCCGTCCCCGATCCGGCCCTTCAGGCCAAAAAGCCGCATGTAAAATAAACCACCTACAGAAGTGGACTTACCAGCACAGCCGCATCAAGCACGGCCATGGGATCGCCGGCGCGTCCTTCTGCCGGCGCATCCAAGACCCCTGGCCGAACTGCGTATGCTCACACATGCGCAGTTCAGCAGCCTCCATCTCCGTCTCGTCGCTTTGTCCCCGGTCTCCCCGGCATCTGATCGTGCTGGGGAGCGACTGCGCTGCAGCTCACGGGATCTGTATGATCCTGCCGCCGCGTGTCTATTTTGGTGCGGATTTCGAAAGCCGCACTTTGCCCGTGCTCCCCCCCCCCCATGTGGCAGGGACCAGAGAAGCTAAGAAAATGGATCCCAATGACTTTTTAAACAAATCACTGGTTCCCATTTTTATGATTGAAATCATGGCTAGTATTACAGATTTTTAAAAAATGTGTGACTTTTTGATCACTGTTTGAAGGGACTGGGAGATCAATGTGTGGAATTACCCTATAATGTCGGGGGTTGTAATCACTCCTCTTTTATGACAGGATGAATGGTGGGATTTATTAGAGTTTTGTTTTTATTTTGCCTTTCCACCAGAACCGGGGCTGCCAGCCAGAGTTTCAAATTCTCATCATTATCCTCTCCGCCGCTGGAACCAATACAGTGCAGCACTGTGGGAGACCCACCTGCTTCTCATAACAATGTTGTTCAGAAGATGCCAGGCACATGCCAGGAAACCATTGACGGTGGCCATTTTGGTTAATCACGAGAAATAAACAGCATGAGATTTTCCACGTCAGGATCGTGTCTGAGCTTGTCCTTCTGAGTTCTAAGCACATATCCAGCTCACCTGTTATTTGAACCTGAAGGCCCATCCTTCTCCCTTAGAGGGCTTCAACCCAGGCATCAGGGGGTGGCATCATTGGGTAGCTGCCACAGTCTGCGCCTTGGGAGGGCTGCAGCCACAACTGATTGTCTTCTTGCATGCCATGGCAATTAAGGATCGAGGACCCTTCTAGGGCTGTGGTTTTCCACCCATGGGTCGGGACCCACAAGTGGATTATGCCTCCCCCATGTTTTTTTTCCTGGTATTAGCTGGCTGTGTTCATACGAGCTGTTTTGGGCCGGGAGAGGGACGGATCGGGGCCGCAGCAAACGGGCGTGATCCCACAGCAACATCTGGGAATTGTGCTGCGCCCGTTCCCAGCCCGCCCCCAATCCGCCCCTACCGGCCAAAACCCGCGGCAAAAAAGAACCACCTACCTAGGTGGTTCTTTATGAAAGGCCGCATCACCACCGGCCGTGGGATCGCTGGCGCGTCTTTTCGCCAGCGTATCCCCGGCCCCTTGCTGTACTGCGCATGCTCGAGCATGCGCAGTTCGGCAGCCTCCCCCTCCCATTTGTCTCTTCCTCCCCGGCATCTGATCGTGCCGGGGAGCAACGGTGCCGCGGCTCAGGGGATCGTGGGATCCCGCCGCGGCGTCTCTTTTTTGGTGCGGCTTTTAAAAGCCGCACTTTGCCCAGTGTTTTTTCTGCCATGTGGCAAGGGCCACTGATAGGCAAACTCTCACAGCTCTGAAGTTGTGTCTGAGAAGTGGGAGGGATAAGGCGGTATCAAGAAAAGCACAAAGAAAGGGCGGTGGCGGTTAACAAGCCTCAGAGCTGCAACCCAAGACTGGTTCTGCTTTAGAAAAAATAAATACAAACCATAAACTTTTCTACAGCGCACATTGATCACGGCTTGGCAGTAGGGTTGAACACAAATGCAAAAAACAGATGTAGGAGATCTCTCTCTCTCTCTCTCTCTCTCTCTCTCTCCCTCTCCCCCTCTCCCTCTCCCTCTCCCCCTCTCCCTCTCCCTCCCTCTCCCTCTCTGCCTTTCTCTCTCTCTCTCTCTCTCTCTCTCCTGTGTCCCTGTATCAATGAGGCAGAGGCATGCTGGGAAAACAAGCCATCTTGACAGGACTGTATGTTGGATCGCATCAGAGTTCTTTCTTTGTGGTGGTTTGCCGATGCACATATGTCTCAGCACACTGGTAAAGGAATCTGGAAACAACGGCACATAACAATCATATCAAGATTGCTTGTTTGTAATGTCCTATCCGTACACCTCACTGATGCGGATGATGACAAAAGACAAATGCCTCACGTGCTCCCAACAAACTTCAGAAATAATGATGATGATCATGATAACAATGATGATAATGATAACACAGTGGAGCATTAAGAACACAAGAGAAGCCAGTGTTGGATCGGGCCAATGGCCCATCCAGTCCAACACTCTGTCACACAGTGGCCAAAAATACCAGGTGCCATCAGGAAGTCCAGCAGTAGGGCCAGGACACTAGGAGCCCTCCCACTGTTGCCCCCCCCCCCAGCACCAAGAATACAGAGCATCACTTGCCCCAGCCTGAGAGTTCCTATCTATACCTTGTGGCTAATAGCCACTGATGGACCTCTGCTCCATATGCTTATCTAATTCCTTCTTGAAGCCATCCGTGCTTGTAGCCGCCACCACCTCCTGTGGCAGTGAATTCCATGTGTTAATCACTCTCTTAATACATTGATTCCTCTTTGGAAACAAGACCAAGTAGTGCAGAACTCCAAAATCTGGGAAGACATTTAGATGTGGAGAATTCTAGAAGCATTCTCACTAGCTGCCTATGGCCCCTTCAAACCACTGGAAGACTGATTATTTAGACTGTTGCTGAATGACTCTGATTGCATTTTATTTCAAGGAGGTAATATAACATTGAAATTCAGTCAGGCCTCTTCCCTCCCTCCCGCCCTCCCAGCTGCAACGATCTTGAAAGATCACTGACAAAAGACCAGGTCAGTGTTGGAGAGGCAAGTACTAACAGTGTAATTTCCTGCTCTCCAAGGAGCCTTAAATCCTGCAACTGCTGACCTACCAGCAGGAGATCGGACCTTACATTTGCCCTTCTTATCATTGGCTAATAATCATTAGGGACATTCGAGAGAGTTCACACCTGCTGCCCAATAGGAGCACAGTTGGAACCCAGCAGGCAGCTCTGATTGGGAAGCTGTTCCTTCCGTCATTAGGCAGCCGGTTCTCCGGAGCTCTTTTTGTAGCAGGAACTCCTTTGCATATTAGGCAACACACCCCTAATGTAGCCAATCCTCCAAGAGCTTACAGTAGCCCCTGTCAGAAGAGCTCTGTAAGCTCTTGGAGGATTGGCTACATTAGAGGTGTGTCACCTAATATGAAAAGGAGTTCCTGCTACAAAAAGAGCCCATTCCCTTCTTGTACTCTCCTTTCTTGTATTCCCAGGAAGAATTAGGGAGACTGAAGGCATATAAATCATCTTGATGTTTTGGGGGGAGGGGGGGGGGAGAGGCATGCCATTTTCAGCCAAGGAATTCTTGATGAGGTACATACCAGTTTGGTGTAGTGGTTAAGTGCGCGACTCTAATCTGGGAGGTCCGGGTTTGATTCCCCACTCCTCCACTTGCACCTGGCTGGATGACCTTGGGCAAGCCATAGTTCTGACAAGAGCTGTTCTTGAAAAAAGAACAGTTTCTGTCAAGAGCTATCTCCGCCCCACCTACCTCACAGGGTGTCTGTTGTGGGGAGGGGAAGGGAAAGGGGTTTGTAAGCTGCTCTGAGACACCTTTGGGTAGTGAAGGGCGGGGTATAAATCCAATCTCCTCCTCCTCCTCCTCCTCTTCTTCTTCTCTTTGCTTTTCCATAGATTGATCAATCAATAGATAGATATAGATATAGATTGATATAGATATATAGATGGAAAAAATTCAGTACAAGGAAGCAGAAATTAAAGAATCACAAGTTTGATTTATACAAGGAACCTGAAACAGCAGAGGTGGAGAAGTTCAAAACATCTGCATTAAAGAGACCAACCCGATACTCCTTTGTAGCTCCTGAGATGATCGAGAGGATACCATTTCTTTAAAAATGTATTTATTTATTTAAATGACATCAGTTAACAATGTTAAAAATACAGCCCAAGGTTATAAAAACAGCGTTAAACAACCACTGAGCTGCTGAAAAATATCCAAAAAACTGTCCTCAGGCTAGAAGCAAGAACTAAAGAGACCTAAAAAGATCAAATCCTTTGGTTAAAAACCTAGTTAAAAGGAAAGCTTTTGGCCTGGCCCCTAAAAGAAAGTAATGTTAACTTCTAAAACATTTAAATGTTTTCTTTTAAAAATTAATATAAACAATCTGTTATAGAGCCGAAAATCACAATGACCAATCAAGATTTCCTTGGATCAAGAGGATACCAGATCTCCCTTCTGTGGACTGCAGCATGTAAATTACCGCCAACTACTAAAGTTACATTTTTAACTAGTTTTTACAGCAAATCTGGAAAAAATTGCAGAAAGTAGACTGCCAAAACAGCAGAAAAAAAGCTAAAGGAATAAAAGGAATTATCAAAACAGCCCTGTGAAGCGGATTAGGCTGAGATGGCAGCGGATCTAAGGGTCATCCAGTGAACATCATGGTAGAATGTAGATTTCAACCCAGCTAAGAAGAGCCTTGCTGGATCAAACCCGTGGTCCATCTAGTCCAGTCTCACACAGTGGCCAACCAGTTACTCTGGATGGCCAACAACAGGGCACAGAGGCTATCTTTCCCAAATATTGCCTCCTGGCACTGGAATTCAGAGGTTGACTGCCTCAGTCACCAAGGCTAGTAGCCACTGATAGACTTATCCTCCATGAATCAATCTAATCGCCCTTTAAACCTGTCTATTCCTGTGGCCATCACTACATCCTCTGGCAGCAAATCTCACATTTTGATCACTGTCTTTGTAAAGAAGTATTTCCTTTTGTCTGTCCTGTGTCTACTGCCCATAAGCTTCATTGGATGCCCTCGAGTTCTAGCATTTTGGGAGAGGGAGAAAAATGTCTCTGTCAACCTTCTCCATCTAAACCTGCTTGCATTGTAAGGTCTTCAGTGAAGGCTCTCCTGTGGCCACATCAGAGCTCAGATCGGGTGGCAATCTAGGGATAGGATCTTTCATGTGGTGGCACTCCATTTATGCAACTCCCTTCCTTATAATGGAGCGAGGAATCGAGAAGCGGCAGCAACACGGCAGCAGTCAGTACGGAGGAGATGAAGAGACGCAGCGACATCCCAAGGAATCGGTTGGCTCGGCAGCTGATGACGTGGCCAGCAGGAGGACGTCCGGAGCCGCAAGGACGTTGTGACGCCCACCGCAGCTGCACACCAGGGCCCATAACCAACAGCCCCCGAGAGGAGTCGCCAGAGAGCCGAAAGAACAGCGGAGACCACGGAAGCCGCACTGGAGAGAACTGGAAGAAGTCGCCCACTCGCCGGATAAACAAACGATTGGAGCCGGGAGGGTACCTGGTAGGGCTCCCCCCACCCCAGATGTACTGTGGCCATAGTTAGGGTTTCTGCATAGGTCTCTGCACCATGCACCATGTAAGCTGCTCAGAGCCCTTCGGGGGGTGAGCGGGGTACGAATTGAAAGTATAAATAAATAAATAAATAAATAAATAATATCAATTTACCTGGTGCTTACACAGCTAGCAGTAGGTGACAGGAACAAACTGCTCTTTCAGCCGGAGAACTAGGATGATATTATAATAACTGAATTTACACTGTTATGCTACCAGATCCCATTGGCTCCCATACAAAACTGCCCATCAGTTAAGATTTCCACAGATCTCTAGCTAAAACCTTCAGCTGCTTTCTGCACTCTTATTTAACGTGAGATGGGTGGTAACTGGGAATGGGGTCTTTTCTATCATCACATCTTGACTTTGGAACTCCCTCCGCAAGGTGTTCCTCTAGTCTACCACATTTCCTATGTGAAAACTTTTCTCTTCAAGCATTTTTGTGAGTTGTTGTTGTTGTTTGGTGCGTATGGTGGGTGGAAGTGAGGATTGTTTTGTTCCATGTCTCTATGCATATAAGGCACCCCCACCATTAGTTTTGTGTTGCAAACTGGCGAGAGCATGGACTCTAATCTGGGAGAACCAGGTAATCCCTATGCAGCTGCTGGTGTGACCTTGGGTCAGTCATAAGTTCTCTCAGAGCTGTTCTTTCAAGGGCAGTTCTCCCAGAGCTCTCTCAGCCCCACCTACCTCACAGGGTGTCTGTTGTGGGGAGGGGAAGGGAAAGGAGATCGTAAGCCGCTCTGAGACTCCTTCGGGTAGTAAAGGGTGGGGTATAAATCCAATCTTCTCCTCCCTTCCCCTCCTCTTCTTCTTCTACTTCTACTTCTTCTTGTGGTTGTTCAGCATATAATGCTCAATATGAGACAGATCACCTTCTAATGTTGCCAATAAGCCTGAAAAAATATATCCTGTTCCCTTTATTAATGCTCAGGGTGTGGGAATGGGCAGTTTAAACTTTTCTTGGCATGAGGGTAAATAATGTCCCATTAAGTCCCTATTAAAGGGACAGACACTCTTCCCCAAGCATTTGTCATTCCTTCCACTGGTTCTGCCTGCATTCTCCAGCATCTTAGGCAGAGAACCATCAGTCCCAGCAACAGTGACCTGAAATGGTTTAACTGGAGATGCTGGGGATTGAACCTGGGACCTTTTGCACGTAAAATAGATTCTCTAACACTGACAGGAAAAAAATTGATTCCTTTGAAATGTGGTGCTGGAGGAGAGTTTTACGGATACCGTGGACCATCCAAAAGACAAGCAAGTGGGTTCTAGATCCAATCATGCCTGAACTCTCTCTAAAAGCCAGGGCTATTTTTGGGCAGGAACGCACAGGAACGGAGTTCCGGCTGGCTCCCAAGTTGGCCCCGCCCCGCAGGAACTCATTAGCATAATAGGCCACACCCAACAGCAGGAACTCATTAGGATTGGCTACATTAGGGGTGTGTGGCCTAACATGCAAAGGAGTCCCTGCTACAAAAAAAGCCCTGGGTTTTAACCACAAACAAGGTAAACAGAATAACAAGCAAAAGGTGGGTGTGGCTGGATGACCACACTTCTGGTAACATGGGGGTGCGGCCTAATGTGCTAATGAGCTGTGCTGTCAGGGGTGTGGCCTAATATGCTAATGGGTTTCTGCTGTTGGGTGTGGCCTATTATGCTAATGAGTTCCTGCTGGGCTTTTTCTACAAAAAGAGCCCTGCTAAAAGCTAAAATACTAAACTGAGAGACTATCCTACTTTGGTCACATTATGAGAAGGCAAGAGTCACTGGAAAAGACAACCATGCTAGGAAAAGTTGAAGGCAGCAGGAAAAGAGGAAGACTCAACGTGAGATGGATGAACTCAGTCAAGGAAGCCACGGCCCTCAATTCGCAAGACCTGAACAAGGCTGTTAATGGAAGGCTGTTTCGGAGGTCATTGATTCATTGGCTTGCCATGAGTTAGAAGTGAGTTGATGGCACCTAACACATCCACGACCACTGAGCCACAGCTCTTTATCTTCAGTGGACTATACAAAGTTGCTTTATCATGAGTCAACCCATTGGTCCATCTAGTTTAGTATGGCCAGCTCTGGCTGGCCGTGGCTCTCCAGGGTCTCAGGCAGAGCAAATAATTCCCCCCCCCGCCCCGGGATCCTTTAACTCAAGACATCACTGATTAAATCTGGGACCTGCTGCCCGCAAAGCGGGCGCTCTTCTACTGACGGTACACCCCCTTTCCTGTTTTTTAAAATCACTACACAATATATTATGGTTGATTTTCTCTGCTGTCTAGTCATTATAATTGTGATTCTATTCATTTACGCAGGCCATCTCAGAAACCTCCCAGCTGAGAGCTTTTATTGAGGATATAAATCTTTCAAATTAATAAATAAATACACTTAAGATACATTTTGTTTTTGACCCGTAATAGTTGATGTTTGGGATTTTTATGTTAAAATGGTTTTAAATTGCGGCCGGGGGGGGGGGGGAGGAGATAATATTTTCAATTCCTTTTTTAAATGATGATAATGAGCCTAAAAACATCGAATGGTTTTTGCTTACTGATTCATTTGAAATCTTAATGATCCTATAAAATATATCCCAGCGATCAATCTAAGTGGGCTCTGTCCTTCCTGCAAATTACTCTTCCTCGTCTTCAGGATTTATGGGAACTGTAGTTTGCTTTGGCACCTTGCCTTGAATCAGAAAGCTGAGAATACTACAGTTCCTATCAGTCCCAGCAACCCGGTCAGCACGCATCTCCAGTAGGTTCTGCTTGGCTGTCTCTGTGATGATAAATGCCAAAACTGTACAGTTGCAAATACCGCTCAAAATCCTCCCAGTTTCAGATTGCATACAAATCAGCAACAGGAACATATGGAATACTTGTGAATAGCATCAATCTGGGTTTCGAGCGTGTTACTGTGCGATGGATGGCTCAGGCTAGGCCAGTCTTGTCAGATCTCAGAAGCTAAACTGGGTTGGCCCCAATTAGTCTTTGGATGGGAGCAGGGGTCATTTCATTGAAAAAGAGGTGCAGGAGCTCATTAGCATAACTCATTAGCATAACTTGTTTGCATATGCCACACCCCCTGACATCACCGGAAGAGTGTCAGAAGGCAACACCCACCGCTCAGGCTCCACTGGATTGTTTTGGATTGCTAGCTATTGGGGGGGGGGGGAACGTGCAGATCTGTCCTTGCAGAGGAGGGAGAGCTTGTACCTGAATAAAATTTGGTCTTAAAGCTGCCACTGGACTGTTTTGGACTGGGGGGCTGGGGGGAGCTCTGCAACTTACCTGGCTGCTTCTTGCTCTGATTGAGGGCTGCTGGGAGCAGGGGGTGGGGCTTGTTGCATATGCCCGCCCCCTGGGCTCTTTACTGCAGGAGCTCCGCTCCTGAACGTTCCCGCAGGAAATGACCCCTGGACGGGAGACCACCATGGAAGTTCAGCATTGCCACTCAAGAGGCAGGCAATGGCCAACCACCTCTGCCCATTTCTTGTCTTGAAAACAGACGATTGTATGTTTTAATTGTATTTATGCTTGAGTGGAAGCCGCCCTGAGCCTGCTTTGTGGAGAGGGCGGGGTATAAATGAGACAAATAAATAAATGGGCTGCAATTTGACAGCATTTTCCGCCACCACTGGGCGAGCATCACAGGACCACTGAAGCAACATATTTGTAGTGCGTATTTCTATATAGCTCCCACTCGCTGTGCGGGCATTCACTTCTACAGGTTTCATGGACCCCATATGTCCACAGGCATGGATGGGGACGACGACACTCATTTCATTAGCCAAGCCTGGCCAGTGTAGTTAGAGGACTCCGCTCTTCAGCTGTCTGACATCTCTCCACCTTGCTTCCCCAATCTTTCCTTTAGGTTGTGGGGATGGGGGCGTGGTTTCCCCTGACTTTTGGGCCCCCAGTCCGCCACCAGCCAGCTGGCTGGTGGGGGAGCCCTGCCCCCAAACAGGCCTGCCATGCCCAATGTGCCTGGTGTGATGACCAGGTGACATCATCACACTAGGCACATCAGGTGGGGGATCCTCTAGCATTTAGCTAAAAACTCTACGTTGACCATAGAGTTTTAGCTGAATGCTAGAGCATCCCCTGTAGAATGTGCCCAGGATGATGGTGTCACTTCTGTGTGCCTGAAGACCCCAGGAGCAAGCCAGGACCCCCCGCCGGCAGATGGGTAAGACCCAGAAACCCTAATGGGAGATACTCTCCCATAACTAAAAGGCCTACAGATGAGCTAGGCCAGGGGTGTTGAACTCATTTGTTATGGAGGACTGGATTTGACAGAAGTTGGACTTTGCCGGGCCGGGCCACGTGTGTCATAAAATGTAATGCCAGGTAGCGGAGATATAAACTTTATAAAGGACACAAAGTTTTTTTTTTAACTTATGCTTGAAACATTAGCATTCTTGCAATATTTTGTTTATCTAACAGTCTCTGATAACTGACACTTCTTGCTCTGAATTATTGCATCAAAATGTCTGTGCTGTAGCAATCTGGGAGGGGGGGGAGTTTCAGCCCAGAGCAGGGAGCAGAAGCTTGGCTATCTATCTCTCCTGAGCGATTGAGAGAGTCTGGGAAAGCAAGCTATGATGCAGCAGCAGAACTGGAGGAAGAAGCAGGAGACAGCCAGTCCCTTGCAGGCCTGATAGAAGCCCTCGGGGGGATGGTGGCCTGATCCGGCCCTCGGGCCGCATGTTTGACACCCCTGAGCTAGGCCTTCCACATGGCTACTGGGGGATTCCTAGAGTGCTGCCTGTCACTTCCAGGTTCAGATGCAACTCCTCTTCCTCCTTTTCCTGCTGGAACAATCAGAATTAATGTTCAAGTGATTGGATTACCAGGCAAACACCAGCTGGGGGCGGGCAGTTGGTAACCCTATCCCTGGGCAACCTTGGGCCGGTCATTCTCTCTTCATTCATTTGTGTGGATACAATGGAGGAGAGAATGTAGCTGTAAGCCACTTAGCTTCCCCATTGGTGAGAAAAGTGGGGTACAGATCTCAAAACAAACAAACAGATCGGTGAGGTGGATCGCCCACACTGCCTTCCACAAACTGCCCGTGATTTCCCACAGCAGAGCCGCAGGCTCAGCTGCTAAGTGAGAGGTCTGGGAGCGCGCCCGCCAGTCCCTGGTTCCCTGGCTCCTCTGGTAATGGGCTGATTTGTCCCCGCTTCACACTCCTGCGAAACAGCAGGCCGGCCCGGGCCCTAACGTTGCAATGAAGTATTAACTCATACTGAACACAGTTTGTCTCCAAGGGCCTTCCCTGCCTCTTCGTCATCCGATGCTGACATTTTAATCGTGCTTTTGTGGAAGCCGGCTGGCAGTATGTCATCAGGAGCGGCGCGGCGAGGGGCCAGAGAAGGCGGCTAGCTGTGGCGGCTGCCGAGGGACACAGCCTATTCTGACAGACTGAGCAATAATCTGAACTTACTGCACTGAGCCGGTGGGACACCAGCCGGGCCGCTTTATCTTCTTCATTAAAGTGTGCTCAGGAAAAAAAAAAATCCATTTTCCTTTAAAGTCTCAGGAACAGATGGAGTAAAATTAATTGCGCCATTAAGTCCCGATAGACAATACCAGAGTGGTTTTCTTTCAACGGTGCATGTGTGTTACAAAGTGCTCTTCGTAAAAGGCAATTACTGCAACATTTGCCATAAAATAAAGGTTGCTTTAATGGGCAATAAACACAGGCTTCAAATTTTGTATAAAATGGGTCTCCAAAGGGCACTGTTATGCGCAACTCAAAGGCACAACTGACTTTAGTATTTCGGCTCTGGCTCGAACTCGGCTAACGGAGAACAATGATTTCTAAAACCCTTGGATATATATTTTCCCCCCTTCCTGATAGAATTATGTATGCGATGCTAGCTCATTGCAAGGCCTTTCAATCCACGAGTTTCTCTCTCTCCCCCCTCCCCACCTCCCTTCCCCGCTCAAGAAACCACGGCAAAGAGAGACTCCAGCAGCTGGTCTGCTGCCTGCCATCAACTGCTTTAAAAAGATAGTAAAAGGCAGCAGAGGCATATGGAGAGCAGACAGGAAGAACAGGTAGAGGGAGGGAGGGGGAGCAGCCCGCTGGAGAATTGGTAGCTTTCCAGATGGAGAGAATAACAAGGCTTGATTTCCTCACATCATCATCCTGACAGCTAGACAGAGGATTCGATATTACAATTTCATTTTTTTTGGGGGGGGGGGAGGAATCCATCAGCAATAAAGACGTGGCAGGAGGGATTCCGTTCATCTGGCATCTTGCACAGGTACTCAGCTGGTGTTTTAGAAGACAAGGCAAGACTCTAGTCCTCGTGAGTACGAGGGGGAGGGGAAGCCAGCTGCTGCAGGATTTTTAAATATATTACAGGGGTCATTTCGTAGAGAAAGAGGTGCAGGAGCTCATTAGCATAATATATTAGCATAACTTGTTTGCATGTGCCACACCCACCGGAAGTGTGTCAGAAGGCAACACCCACCGTTCAGGCTCCACTGGACTGTTTTGGGTTGCTAGCTATGGGGGGGGGGGGCGCACAGATCTGCCCTCACAGAGGAGGGAGAGCTTGTACCTGAAGGCGGGCCGGGGGGCTCTGCAACTTACCTGGTTGCTTTTTGTTCCTTGTGGCCCGACTGAGAGCTGCTGGGAGCAGGGGGTGGGGCTTGCTGCATGTGCCCACCCCCTGGGCTCCTTACTGCCGGAGCTCCGCTCCTGTGTGCTCCCGCAGAGGAAATGACCCATGAATATATATATATGAAGTGTGCTAGGTGATGTACAGAACATCCCCCCCTTTTGACTGTCAAGTTGTAGCTGACTTATGGCAACCTTGTCGGATTTCCAAGGCAAGAGACGTTCAGAGGTGGTTAGCTATTGCCTGCCTCTGCATAGAGACCCCGAACTTCCTTGTTGGTCTCTCATCCAAATACTGATCATGGCCATTCCTGTTTGGTTTCCGAGACCTGACAAGATTGGGCCACCCAGGTCAGGGTATACTGAACACAGTAGAAGAATATATTTTAAAAGCCAAGGAGAATGCACTAGGTATCCCCTGTTTATTGCACTGTAGCGGTCAGAGTGCTGGACGTGGATGTGGAAGACCCGGGTTTGAATCCTAACTCTGCCACTGTAGTTTGCTGTGCCAGTCACTCATGAATCTATATCACAGGGGTATTGTTGTGAGGATAAAATGGAGGAGGGGAGAATGTTGTTGTAATTAATATTAAGTCTCCATGGGGGAGAAAATCGGGGTATACCTGTGTAAATCAACAAATCTCCGCAGACTTACTTTGCTTTCTGCCTTGTCTCCAGATTTTAAATCGTCACAGGCATGGGACAGGGCCTTGTCTGGTACTTGTAAAGCACTGTGCACACTGACAGACTTATGGACAAGTGGGGAACCTGCGAGGAATCAATGGCTAAGAGAAATGCAAGAGTTTCCGGTTTTACCATAGAGTTTCTTAACAATTCCTAGAGCTACCCTTTGAGACTTCCACGTAGCTCTAAGAATCATCAGGAACTCCATGGTAAGAAATTCCGGTAAGTAGACAAGGCCTTATTTTTCTTTTTTAATTTCTCTCCCAGGATGCTGTCCCCCCCCCCCCCAACCCTCCAACTGGTTGCCAGGTACTGCTTGGGAACACTACTGCTGCCACTGGAAGGCAATCACCCGAGCCCCAGAGAGATGGGGGTGAGTGGCCACAGCCACGAGCCAGCTGCCTGAGCCCCAGACAAGACAGGTGCGAGTAATCACTGTGGCAGAGCTGACTGCCTGTGCCTCGGATGCAGTGGCCTGAGTGGCCACTCCTGTAGAGCCAGCTACCTGAGCCCTGGACGGGGCATGTGGCTGCCATGGAGCTGGATGCCTGAGCCCCAGATGGGGGGGGGGATGAGTGGTGGTGGGAACCTGCTTTTCTTTCCCCTCCTCTGTTTGGTGTAGTGGTTAAGTGCGCGGACTCTAATCTGGGAGAACCGGGTTTGGTCCCCCACTCCTCCACTCGCACCTGCTGGATGACCTTGGGCAAGCCATAGTTCTGGCACAGCTGTTCTTGGAAAAAGAGCCATTTCTGTCAGAGCTCTCTCAGCCCCGCCTACCTCACAGGGTGCCTGTTGTGGGGGGAGGGGAAGGGAAAGGAGTTTGTAAGCCGCTCTGAGACACCTTTGGGTAGTGAAGGGCCATGGGGTATAAACCCAATCTCCTCCTCCTCCTCCTCCTCCTCCTCCTCCTCCACCCAACTCGTAAAAAATGTAACATGTAGTTTGGTCCTGAATAAATGCACATTGGGGGACCACCCGGATGGAGAATTCTTGTGTCAGTGCATCAAAGCTTCTAGGCTTTCTGGAAACATCTGGTTGCGTACTTGTGGGAAACAGGAATATGGTGGGATAGATTAACCTTCGGTCTGATCCAGCAGAGCTCATTTATGTTTTTACACCCCCGAATGGTTAGACTGGAGTAATTTTAAAAAGGCACATGAGATTAGCAATGGAAAGAAAGGATCTATAGCAGAACAGAATCAACAGAATCCCTACTGATTTGGTTTGAAATTTCATTGCTCTGCATAATTGAATTCACAGCTTCCCCCCCATTACCTCCTTCAAAAAGGAATGGCCATTTAAAAGGTCAGATTAAAACTGGCTCCCCAGAAAATGTTATTTACTTAAAAAAAAAGGTCTGATGTTGGCTTTGTTGTTAACATTTACCCCATCTTACCTTTATAAATAATTTTGTTTTATGAATATGCATTTTGGAGAAAGGATCTGTGCAGGAGAAAGTCAGAAGGCTTCCTTCTGTGGTGAAAAAGGGGTGTTTTTTTAAAAAAAAGAAAAGAAATGGAATAACCAGCGAACAGGGAATGGTCAGTCCCCTACAGCATCCCTGAAGCAACTGCAAAGAAAAGGAGATGTACCGTTCAGTAGCCTTCAGGGAAGCAAGGGGTTAAGTGTTCGACAGGCTATTAAGGCTACCCTCTGGTTTTATATCTGTTTTCCTTACAGAACATTAAGCTCAGTAGGACAGTCAGAACCCCCCATGGTTTGGCCATTAAAAAGGCTCAAGCGGCACACACCAGTATCACAGCTCCCTCCAGACCCCAGGAAGGTTGACAGCAGTTTAATGCTATTGCAACTGACCACACACACACACACATGCACAATATATCAGATTTCTTTAGTAGAAAAAGGGAGGCAACAAAAATACATTTCAGTATCTTCCACAGTCAGAATGTGGTGGTGGAAAATAAGAACATAAGAGAAGCCAATGTTGGATCAGGCCAATGGCCCATCCAGTCCAACACTCTGTGTCACAGTGGCCAAGAATACCAGGTGCCATCAGAAGGTCCAGCAGTGGGGCCAGGACACTAGGAGCCCTCCCACTGTTGCCCTCCCAGGCACCAAGAATACAGAGCATCACTTGGCCCAGACTAAGAGTTCCTAACTATACCTTGTGGCTAATAGCCACTGATGGCTATTAGCCACAAAGGGTTGGAACACTTTCCCTATGAGGAAAGGTTAAGGGGCTTAGGGCTCTTTAGCTTGGAGAAACGATGACTGAGGGGTGACATGATTGAGGTTTATAAGATTATGCATGGGAAAGAGCAGGTAGAGAAAGAGGTACTTTTCTCCCTTTTTCACAATACAAGAACTCGTGGGCACTCCATGAAACTGCAGAGCGGTCGGGTTAGAACGGATAAAAGGAAGTACTTCTTCACCCAAAGAGTGATTAACACTTGGAATTCACTGCCACAGGAAGTGGTGGCAGCTACAAGCATGGACGGCTTCAAAAGGGAATTAGATAAGCATATGGAGCAGAGGTCCATCAGTGGCTATTAGCCACAAGGTATAGATAGGGACTCTGGGGCAAGTGATGCTCTGTCATCTTGGTGCTTGGGGGGGTCAACAGTGGGATGGCTTCTAATGTCCTGGCCCCACTGGTGGACCTCCTGATAGCACTGGTATTTCTGGCCACTGTGGGATACAGAGTGTTGGACTGGATGGGCCTTTGGCCTGATCCAACATTGGCATCTCTTATGTTCTTATGTTCTTATGGACCTCTGCTCCATATGTTTATCTAATTCCCTCTTGAAGCTGTCCATGCTTGTAGCCGCCTCCACCTCCTGTGGCAGTGAATTCCATGTGTGAATCACTCTTTGGGTGAAGAAGTAATGCTGTCCAGTTGCAGTTGACTCATGGTGACCCCGGAGGTTTTCCAAGGCAAAAGAGAAACAGAGGCGGTTTGCCGTTGCCCGCCTCTGCGTAGCAACGCTGGACTTTCTTGGTGTCTCCCATTCACACACTAAGCAGGACGACCCTGCTTAGCAGACAAGATCTGATGAGATCAGTCTAGCCTGGGTCATCCAGGCCAGAAGATACCACTTATTGATTTGTTTAGGTATTCTTGCCCCCACTTTCCTCCCCAATGGGGACCCAGAGTGACTTACCCTGTTGCCATCCTCTCCTATAAGACCACCCTGTTAGGTTGGTTAGGCTGGGAGGAGGAGGAGGAGATTGGATTTATACCCTGCCCTTCACTACCCGAAGGAGTCTAAGAGCGACTTACAATCTCCTTCACTTCCTCTCCCTACAACAGACACCCTCATGCTTGGCTCATGGTCACCCAGCAAACTTCCAGGGCACAGCAGGGATTTGAACCTGGTTTGTCATTCCGACCACTACAACCATGCTATCGAGCCAGAATTCTGCACTCTGAAAGATGGGACTGTTCATCAGGAGGGCCTTTCAAGGTGGTTGGGGGTGAGTGTATAGTCTGGTTGCGTGTCTGGCTTTTAAGGTGGGGTGTGTGTGTGGCTGAGCGGTAGAGAATCTGCCTTTCGTGGAGAAGGTTCCAGGTTCAGTTCCCGGCATCTCCAGTGCAAAAGCTCAGGTCGTCAATAATACAAAAGACCTCTGCCTGAGATACTGGAGGGCCACTGCCAGTCAGAGTAGACAACAGTAAGGTAAAGGTAAAGGTTCCCTTGCTCGAATGCCAGTCGAATCTGACTCTAGGGTTGCGGGGCTCATCTCTGATATCCAAAGATGTTTCCATGGTCATGTGGCCGGCATGACTAGACACGCTGTTATCTTCCCAACCGAAGTGGTACCTATTTATCTACTTGCAATTTTTTGCTTTCGAACTGCTAGGTTGGCAGGAGCTGGAACTAGAGATGGGAGCTCACTCCATCATGCGGCACCCGGGTCTCGAACTGCTGAACTACCGACCTTCCGGTCTGCAGTTCATCGTCTTAACCACTTGAGCCACTGCAGCCCATATCACCCACAATAACCATAATAACCATAATAATAATAATAACAATAATAACAATAACCATAACAACAACAACAACAACAATAATAATAATATTGTATGGCATTGTGTGTAGCATAGCCCAGAGAGTTTAGGATTGTCTGGGAGCCACAAGATCTAGCTCTTAGCATTATGCTAGTAGTGAGCTCCTCTTGATGGAGGGGGTTGGTATTTTGGGGGTTTTGTGTGTGTGTGTACCTGGAAGTCATGGCGACCTCTGGTGACTGACCCCTATTGGGAGCCTGGAAGATATTCAGAAAGGTGGCAGAATAAAGCCTGCCCCCGTCCTCCCGACTGCTGGTATTCCAAGGAGGTCTCCCATCCAAGTACTTGCCAGAGTCGACCCTGCTTAGCTTCCGAGATCTGATGAGATCGGCCTTGCCTGGGCTATCCAGGTCAAGGCAGCAAGCTAGACTTGCTTTTAGGGGCTGAGAGAGCTTTGAAAGAACTGCGACTGGCCCAAGGTCAGCCAGCTGGCTTCATGTGAAGGAATGGGGGAATCGAACCCAGTTCCCCGGACTAGAGTCCGCCGTTCTTAACTACTATGCCAAGCTTAAGCACTACACCAAAATGACTTTGGTAGGCCGAAAATATGACTCTGTATAAGGAAAGTTCAGGTCTTTTGTTCTTAGGTATTAGTGCTATTGGATTGTATAGCTTTATAAAACTGGAACCCGCTGTGATTTGTGAGATTACGTGTGGCGTAGCAGAGTAGGATCTGGGACACCCAGGCTCCAATCCCCACTCGTGCTATGGAAGCATGGTGGCTGACCTTGGGCTAGTGGCACACACCCTCAGCCTAACCTACCTCACAGGATTGTTGTAAGGATAAAAAGGAGGAAAGGAGAACGATGTAAGATACTTTGGGAACCACTGCAGAGAAAGGCGGGATTGACTGGGATTAAATAAAGGAACGTTACCAGCTGAGGACTTCAATGCAAACTCCTTGAAAACCCAACCCAACAATAAAGGTGGAGAAGAAGAAGGAGAAGAAGAGGAAGAGGAGGAGGAAGAGGAAGAGATTGGATTTATACCCCACACTGCACCACCCAGAGGAGTCTCAGAACGGCTTACAAACTCCTTCCCCTCCCCACAACAGACACCCTGTGAGCAATGCTCCCTCTAAGCTGTGGAGTCTTGTGAGCAAAAATTCTACTTTGTGAGCTACTGGCATGAAAGTTGTGAGCTAGTGATTTGGCTACTGCATAAATTAGTTTGCTCTGGAGCCGCCCTTCCTGAGCCAAGACAGAAATGTGTGAGCCAGAGGCTAAAAAACTGACACTAACTCAGCTTAGAGGGAACACTGCCTGTGAGGTAGGTGGTGCTGAGAGAGCTCTGACAGAAACTACTCTGACAGAAACAGCTCTGACAAGAACTATGGCTTGCCCAAGGTCATCCAGCAGGTGCAAGTGGAGGAGTGGGCAATCAAACCCAGTTCTCCCAGATTAGAGTCCGCGCACTTAACCACTACACCAAACTGGTATGTACCTCATCAAGAATTCCTTGGCTTTTTCCATTCCCTGGTAGTCATATGCCTGTATGAAATTCAAAACTACAAATAGCGCCACCTTGAAAGGGTTAATAAAATTAATAAATACATGAGGTGTTTTCATTCTGTGAAAGCTGTTTCAGATCCTGTTCTTGTGGGAAGAGGGAATGTTAAAGATATTATATAAAAATGCATAGAGAAAAGTGAGGCATACGACACAGATCTGATAGATGTGGTCTTTAGGAGTATGGAACGATGGTGGGTTTGCAGCCCTAGGCAGGGACCCTTTGGTCTGAGAATAGGGGCGTCACAAGTATATCCATATTTTCACCGTGGAAAGGCTGAGACGAGCTTCTAACAACGCTGTGCAAAGACAGAGGCACCCAAAGGTTCAGCATCCCGCCATAAGGTGTGCAACTAGTGCTGCCAACCTCAAGGTGGGACCTGGAGTTTCCCCTGGAATTACAATTGGCCTCCAGAGATCAGTGCCTCTAAAGGAAAGGGCAGATTTGAAGGGCCGATGGCTCTATGGCCTCACATCCCTGCTAAGTTCCCTGAGAGCCAGTTTGGTGTAGTGGTTAGGAGCGTGGACTCTAATCTGGGAGAACTGGGTTTGATTCCCCACTCCTCCACATGCAGCTGCTGTTGTGACCTTAGGTCAGTTACAGGTTCTCTCAGAGCTGTTCTCTCACGAGCATTTCTCGAAAGAGCTCTCTCAGCCCCACCTACCACAAAGGGTGTCTGTTGTTGGGGAGGGGAAGGGAAAGGAGATTGTAAGACGCACTGAGACTCCTTTGGGTAGTCCTCTTCTTTTCCCCTCTCCAAATCCTGCCCCCCCCAAGTACCACCCCCAGATCTCCAGGAATTTCCCAAGCTGGAGTTGGCAACTGTAGGTGCAACTAGGGAATGACCTGCCCCTTCCCACCAGGCCTCCGCCAGAACCATTGAATAAACCCCTTTCACAACCACGCTGCATCGAAGAGATGTTCCATTCCTGTTTAACAGAACATTTTAATTCCGTTGAAAGCGTCTTCAGGTTCAGTTGTTACAGAGGATAGATCTACCGTCGGTCTCAAGTGGAAAGTCAAACCTTTTAAATGGAGATATTTTGCAAGCATTAACTGTCGACGGCAAGGAAAAAAAATCAATCTGGCTTTGTGGGAGGGAGGGGACTTCCCCTCCTGTTTTTGATGAGAGAAAAAAAGAAACTACACGGAAAGCTAGATTAATAGAGTTTAAGGAGATAAAATGGATGCCAGAGCCTTAAGGGCAGATTTAAGAGGAGCCAGAGTGTTTACGGTGAAACAAAAAATAACAGTGAAAAAGGTTGACAGTTTCCTAGGCCGCAATTAGGGTTGCCAGTCGCCCCCGGGTGGCTGTAGACCTCCTGTCTCCCCTCTCCTCTGCGGCTTAACTGGGGGTGGGAGGAAAGTGGCAGGTGAAATGGGGAAGGGGTGATGGGCATGCCCAGTGTGACAACGTCACTACCAGGGCAACTCAGAAATGAAATCATCAGAATGGGTGATGTTCTAGCATTCACCTAAAATGCTACGGTGGAGCCATATGGTTAAAGCATAGAGTTTTGGCCAAATGGTAGAGCGCCACCCAACATATTGATGTTGCTTCCCGTTTTTGCCAGAAGTGATGTTGCATGTCCTTCTTCCCCCCTAGTTTCTCTCCCAACGGCCTATGAAGCGATGGCCGGGAACACTGGCTGAGAGTCACTTCTTAGCCTCTCTAAGCCGCAACCCATTTATGAAAAGCTGTGCGGAACTGGCTAATTTTTTTGTCGGGTGCTGAAAATACGAACAATGTCAGAACTGAGGGAACAGGTCAGTGGAGAGAGTCCCACCATCAAGATGCCGCCACAAAGGTCATGCCTCTGGAACGCACCTGTCCAGCATTCAAAGGTGAGAGAAGATGGAGCTGAGTAGAGTACTACTGCAGGCAGGGATCCTTTAAGGTGAACATGCAGGAGGCTCCCAAGTCAGAACACTAGGCCATCGAGCTCAGTATTGTCGACTCTGACAGTGGCCATCGAAAGTCTCAGGTAGCTATGGCCCCTTCTCGAGGCAGATGCTCATACAAACCCCTTCAAGCAGGGCTGGTGTCAGTAAACCCTGACTTGGGGCATCCACCAACATATTCTGGTGGGGCCTCCTGCCACCCTCCACCTGCTCACCTCCTCTGCTGCCCATTGGCTTCTTGCGAGCCCTTTGGCCACTCACGATCCCGGTGTCATGCACTGCCCAGCACAGTCAGGGAAGGGTGGGTGGACATTAGGAGGACTGGAAAATGAGCAAATGGGTGGGGAAAGGGATGGATGGCTAGGAAGTAGGAGAGGAGGACACAGGCAGAAGGACAAGAAGGTGTGTGCGTTGGAATAATGGCAAGCAGAGGAGGGGGGGGAAGCCCACCAAAACCTGGAACCCACCACCCTACCTGAGCTATGCCCAGGTTCTAGGTGCCTGCAATGGGAGTAAAATCAAAGCTCGGCCTGGAAGCAACTAGCGGCCATTTTCCTAGAACTCCCCTCTCCCAGTTCTAATGCCAGAGAGCTATTGAATTGGGAAATGCTAAGTGCTGTGCCCTCGCGAAGCACATGCTTTACTACTCAGCTACACGTTTGGAGGCCTTCGTGTGCTTTGGTGTTAGGGTTGCCAAGTCCGGACTTACCTGCCAGCGAGGGACTTTGGGTTTGCTCCCGGCACGCACGCGCGATGCGCGCACGGTGCATGCACGTCACAGGGAAGTGACGTCATGACGCCGGGCACGCTGGGGGCGGGGCAGAGCCATTTGAGGGGAAAACTCTATGTCCGCGGGGGCGGAAATCGGGCCTCCAAAGCGGGGGGAAATCCACCCCCCGGGGGGATTTGGCAGCCCTATTTGGTGTCTCTTCCTTACCAATATGCTTCCCCTTGTTTCTTGGTCACCAAAGACTACCTCCACCGTCCCATCAAAGAGAGACTACCAAGAGAAAATAGCATTTGTGTTGGGTGAGAGAACTGAAGAACTGCTGCTTGCTCTCCCTGCTTCGATTTCCCCAGAGCTGGGATCTTTGAGCTTTGCTGCTTCTTCTGTACACAAGATGTCAGGAGGATAGTCTGCTGACTGATCATCAGATTCCTGCAACCTGAGGCTATGTGAATGGAAGCTTTCTTGTATTGCTCCCCCCCCAAAAAACAAGAACAACAGTACAGGGCTCTTACAGATGCAACCAATATATTACAAAGCAACACAATCTATTTAAAGCAATCAAGAATCACACAACTCATGCCAAGATTAACCGTTAGGATATGTATGGTGCTATTTGATAGTACTTTGGCCACCAAATGAGAAGGGAGCACTCACTGGAGAAGACTGATATGTTTTGTGCTTTCATGCCAATAAAGGTTTTGTGTGTGTCAGCAGGGCTCTTTTTGTAGAAAAAGCCCAGCAGGAACTCATTAGCATAACAGGCCACACCCAACAGCAGAAACTCATTCGCATAATAGGCCACACACTCCAACAGCACAGTTCATTAGCATATTAGGCCACACCCCCATGTTTTCCCTTGACTTGCCCAGTTGCCCCAATGCTGCGGGATGCCTGTCAAGCTGACCCTTAAATGCCTCCCTGATCCTTCCAGCCCTCCCCCCCTGGCCTGCCTGCTTCGGAGTCGCTGGGGGGGGGGTTGCTCTCCAGGCTTTCCCTCTGTAGCCACGAGCACAGATGTTTTAGCTGTCGTGGGCGTGGCCAACTCTGAAGCCAGCCGGAACTCCGTTCCTGTGTGTTCCTGCCCAAAAATAGCCCTGTGTGTGTGTGAGAAGACTCTGATGCTGGGAAAGATTGAAGGTCAAAGAAGAAGGGGACGGCAAAAGATGAGATGGTTAGACAGTGTCATTGATCCAACCAACATGAAATTAAGTAAACTCCAACGCATGACAGAAGACAGGAGGGCCTGGCGTGATGTGGTCCATGGGGTCGCGAAGAGTCGGACTCGACTGTGCGACTGAACAACAACCAATTTGATAGTAACTGTCTGCAGCATCAGAGGGCAGCCCCAAAAGATCACATCAGGCAGGTCAGGAGGGCACCCATAACCGATCAGCTACCATGCCCTACTGACAGGAGGTATGGCAGCAATCTTAAAGGGGCCCAGAAAGTCCCTGACAATCTTCTGCTCCCATTCACTTGCATGACTAACTGAAAAGATGGATCCCCTGCCTCTCATATGTAGGGTTCCCCCTGCCTCCCCCAAAGTTAGAGATGAAATAAATAAAAAATGCTAGAAAAGAAGTCAAGTTAAATCACAAATAGGGTTGCCAGGTCCCTACCTGCTGCTGGCACGGGTATTTGGGAGGCGTTGCAGGGGTGGCAGGGACATCGTCAATGTGATAATGTCACTTCTGGAAGTGATGTCATCATGTCAGCAACATCAGGGCAATGCTCTACTTTTGGGGGGAAACTCTATGGTAAGAATGGCTACAGACCATAGAGTTTTGCCCAAAAAGTAGATTGTCGCCCCCGACGTGATAACATCAGTTCTGGAAGTTATGTCATTGTGTCGATGACATCAGCAAAAGACAACTTTTGGGGGGTGGGGTTTCCCCCAACGGCCAGTTGGCCGATGAAAGGCCCGAACCCAAAAAACGGGGGAATCCCCCACCTCCACCTGGGGGCTGGCAAGTCTAATCACAAAGACCCAAAGGAAAATCAACCAAAGGCCCATCTACACTGACCTTGGCGTAGTGTCAGAAATGGAAAAGATCCAGCACCTGGAGAAGAGAATGTTCAACAGAGAAGATGCCACCAGAGTAAAGGCCCTTTTTGCAGGTGGCCCATCCACCTCAGCTCTGATAGTGGAAGCAACTTAAGTGCTTCTCTTATGCCTGAAATGGCAACCAAGAACCAAGATGTCGCTCCTGTCACTTCCTTCAAAGATTCTCCTCCAATCCTGCATTGTGAAGCTAACAGAACAATCCCTTCATCCCCAATTCCTATCACAACTAAATCTACAGACGTTTGACTAAACTGAATGGAAATTAACTAAGAACATAAGAACATAAGAGATGCCAATGTTGGATCAGGCCAAAGGTCCATCCAGTCCAACACTCTGTGTCACACAGTGGCCAGAAATACCAGTGCCATCAGGAGGTCCACCAGTGGGGCCAGGACATTAGAAGCCCTCCCACTGTTGACCCCCCCCCAAGCACCAAGATGACAGAGCATCACTTGCCCCAGAGTCCCTATATCTATACCTTGTGGCTAATAGCCACTGATGGACCTCTGCTCCATTCACTCCATTCACTCCTTTATGCTTGCCTCCCACCCTCTGCTGCTCCTTTGTTGTATTTCCTATGACAAATTTTGGATTACCTCAGGACGTGGGCTGATCTTCTCACACTCAGTAAAGTACCATGCACATAGATGGGACAAACCAGGGTCGACAGCTCTGGATTGGAAGCAAAACCATAGAGTTGCAGGTGATTCCTAGGACTACCCTATGTCACTTCTGGGTTCCCCCCAGAATTGATATAGCGGTACACAGGACGCCAACATCCCCCGCCCCGCGCAATGCTGCTGGGAGTGGCGACTGGTAAGAATGGCTGCTGGTGGGAAGACTACATAGTAGGTGGTCTGCAGCTGCTACCTGCTTATCCAGCTGTAGGCCTGGGTCCAAGAGCACCTCCTAATTGTGGACCTGTCCCTTCAGGAGGAGCGCAACCCTATCCAGAATGGATGACACCTTGTCTCGGGTCAAACCTTCTGCTCTCCTGTACCACTTCCATCTTGTCAGGATTAAGCTGCAGTCGATTGACTCACATCGACTCCAAAACTGCCTCCAGGCACTGGTTCAGGGTTGCTATAGCCTCCCTGGGATCGGCTGGAAGTGCGAGATAGAGCTGAGTGTCATCGGCGTATTGGTGACACAACCCAACCAAAATCTCCAGGTGACCTCACCCGGCAATTTCAGTCGAAAAGCATGGGGACAAGATGGAGCCTTGTGGAATCCCATGGGTCCAAGGCCAAGGGGCTGAGCAGCAGTCCCCCAGGAATGCCTTCTGAAACCTACCCTCCAGCTAGGTCTAGAACCACAGCAAAATGGTGCCTCCCAGTCCCAGCCTACAAAGGCAGTCTAGAAGAATGCCATGAGCAGGGGTATTGAAATCCACTTAGGTCCAGGGGAATCCATACAGTCGCACTCACTCTGCCCATCTCCCGACTCAAGTTACCCATCGGGGAAATGGGATATCAGCAAGTTCCTTTCCTGATGTCATGAAAGGATTAATATGTTTACTTGTGCATGCTGATTTCCTAAGTCAGATAGCCTTAGGACCAATGGAGTAGCCTGCATGTCTTACCGGCCAGATACTAGGTGACAATATGCATAATGAGTAGGTATTGAGTCTATTGGCTGTTTAACAGATCTGAAGATGTCCTGGGGGGAAGGAGGCTTAGAAAGTTTTACTGCTCTTTGTTCTAACTCGGACATGAGATCAGGGCCGGCCCCAGCTTATTTTGCACCCTAGGCAAGGATCCCTTCTGGTGCCCACCCCCCTGCACCTGCCATTTTTCAAAAATAAATGCATTTTAGGAAGAATTAAAAACACAAATAATCAAGACACTCTCAGACTACGGGGCTGGGTGCAGTTTGGCACCCCTAAGGGCCGGCCCGCTCCAGGCGATCGCCTAGTTCGCCTAGTGAGTGAGCCGGCCCTGCATGAGATAACAGATACTTGGAGAAGATGTAGGCTAGAACAGCTAGACGGGATGTTTTTGTTTTAAACTCCCAGTTTCCTTTCCCCCATGAGTGATCAGTAAACTTTACTTTTAAAGCTAGGAAACCACAGCTATTTCAGTCTGATAACCAGGCCTGAAACCAAACCGGAAAGAATTCAAACAATCCTTTGGATTTGTAACCGCATTTTTGTTTTGTATGTAGTGTTGCCAGGCAGTGTCTGGCAACTGTTCGGAGGCCTACAGGTGGGGAGATAGAGGCCGCAACACCAGCTGCGGTATCATGTCACTTCTGGTAAAAAAGGAAGTGACATAGGGTAGCTCTAGGAATTGCAGAAAACTCTATGGATACCACAGTTTTTCTGGTGATTTCCAGAGCTACCCTATGTCATTTCTGCTTTTTTATATACTGGAAGTGACATGATGCTGCAGCCAACATCACTGTTTATTTCTTTTCTTTTCTTTTCTTTTCTTTTAGCAATTGTAAGCAGCCACAGGCAACAGGAATGGAGGCACGGAATTCCCCGCTCCAACCAGGACCTTGGCAGCCCTAACCCACATTTTTATATGCAATTTATATATTTTTATATGCAGTGTATGCGGTACTTATACATGCAATGCATGCTGTTTGTATAGATTGAGGTGTTGGTCTGAAGCCGGAGAACAAAGTGCAAGTCCCATGGCACCTCTGTTGGTCTTAAAGGTGCCACTGGACTTGAACTGTTCTGCTATTGATATGTACAACATACGCACAATGCTGGCTTATCGACTAGGGTTACCAGAGGTCATTTCGGGGGGGATCGAAGTTCCCCCGGGTGAGGTACCGGGGGCGGGGCACATGACGAAGCCCCGCCCCCTGCTTCTGGCCGCCCCGCTTCCAGCCCTCATTCAGCCAGGAGGAGGCAGGTGAAGAGGGAGGGTAAGTTGCTTCCTCCCTGCCTCTCCCCACCCCTGCCTGCCTGGGGCCAGGGAGGGCCTTGGCGGGGCTTCCTTGTACTCCCGCCGGCCTTGCAGGTCCACCGCCGGGCCCCTGATGTTAGGGGGTGTGATGTCAGGGGGTGTGGCATATGCTAATGAGTTATGCTAATGAGTTCCCCTAGCTCTTTTTCTACGAAATGACCCCTGAGGGTTACCAACCTCCAGGTGGCACCTGGAGACCTCCTGCTATTACAATTGATCTCCAGATGACCAAGATCAGTTCCCCTGGAGAAAATGACTGCTTTGGAAGATGGACTCTATGGCATTATGCTCCAATGAGGTCCCTCCCCTCCCCAAACCCCGCCTTCCCCTGGCTCTACTCCCCCAAATCTCCAGGTATTTCCCTGCTTGGAGCCGGCAACCCTATTATCAACACACGAGACATATCAGAAAATGTGACATTTGACCGGGAAAAGTTGGGTGCAATGGAGGAGGAGGAGATTGGATTTATATCCCACCCTTCACTTGGAGTCTCAGAGCGGCTTACAAACTCCTTTCCCTTCCCCACCCCACAACAGACACCCTGTGGGGTGGGTGGGGCTGAGAGAACTCTGACACAAACTGCTCTTCTTCAAGGCCAGCTGTGCCACAGCTTGTGACTGACCTAAGGTCACATCAGCAGCTGCGGGAGGAGGAGTGGGGAATCGAATCCGGTTCTCCCAGATTAGAGTCCGCACCCTTAACCACTACACCAAACTGGCTCAATGCAACACAAAACAGTCCAAATGTGAAGAACTGCCGTTCTGTTACACCTGAAACCAAAACATGTTAGGATTCAGGGGTGGTGTGGGGTTGTTCGAAGCACCAGGGAAGAAATTCTAGATTGCCCCTAATTAGTTTGTTTACACAGTTCATTTGCAGCAGGGAACCGGGCATTTCTTCCAACCTCCCCAGGCTTCTAAAACACCAACAACCCGGGAATGACCATTGACCATTTCTCTTGAAACCTGCCAAAATGGCACAGGAAGCTGGAATGTGCTTCCTTTCATTTGTGTGCAGGCGCGTGCGTGTGTCTTCAAGGAAGGAGGGGAAAATGCTCCTCCAGCCTCCCCTCTCCTACACCCTCAGCGTGCAGCTCAGGCGCTTGTCTTTTAACGAGCAGCTCCAAATGACAGCTTTAATCACTGCCTCTGGCCACTGAAAGAGGACGCTAATGATAGGAAAGAACAGAGAGTCATTTGCATCAATCAGCTCGGGTCTAAATCACTTTTTATGATAATGCACCGAAGCGGAGAAGAGTGCCTCTGATGTCTTCTGCATGATGATGCACCGCAGTGCTGTCTCCTCTTCTCAGACCTCCACATAAATCTCTTAAAGACGCCCCTCCCCAACCCTGCCCCGCACCAGCCAGCGATGGGCTGATTTTCTACACCATTAATGATCTACCACAGGAGTAGAGTCAGCAGAGGTTAAGCAATCAGTTCGCTCGGCTCTTTGCTTTCCGTGGGTAAGGCCCCACTGCGGAGAAAGCCGGGCAGGAGGGGAGAGAGAGACACACAGAGAGAGAAAGATGGAGAGCTGTCTTGCATGGAGTGCGAGGAGAAGGAAAAGCCAAAAATCTTGCGGCGGGGATGTCTGATGCAAACAAAATTATGCAGCGTTTCATCAAGATTTCTGACGCGCATTAACTTAAAAGACGTAACAACAGAGCCTTGCCAGGGCCCATCAGGGGCCCATCTAGTCCAGAATCCTGTTTCTTACAGTGGCCAACCAACCAGGAAGCCCACAAACAGGCTACCGGGACAATAGCTCTCCTCTGTTGTTTATGACCAGCCTCTGGTACTCTCCCTCTAAACATGGAGGCTCCACTCTCAAGTAATCAGAACATAATCCCCCCCAAAAATAGTTTTTTATTTGTTGTTGTTGTTGTTCAGTCGCACAGTCGAGTCCGACTCTTCGCGACCCCATGGACCAGATCACGCCAGCCCTTCCGGTCTTCCGCCGTCCTCTGAAATTGGCTCAACTTCATGTTCGTTGCATCTATGACACTGTCTAACCATCTCAGCCTTTGCCGTCCCCGTCTCCTTTGACCTTCAATCTTTCCCAGCATCAGGGTCTTCTCCAGTGAAGTTTTTTTATTAGGACCAACTAAATGACATATAACAGTGTCTGAGATTTTGAGTTCACTAGAATTCTTGGGATTTGTTAATGCCTATGGCGCTTAATTAGGGATGTGGAATGGTATGGTACTGCCTTATCACATCAGATCTTGGAAGCTAAGCAATACTTGGATGAGAAACCACCAAGGAAGACTCTGCAGAGGAAGGCAATGGAAAACCACCTCTGCTTCTCCTCACCTGACTTGCAAGCTCACTTTTCTTGCAAGTGCCATAAGCCAGTTGCACCTTGAAGGCACATACATATGTATGTACTGAGTCAGACCACTGCTCTAGCAAAGTCAGTACTGTCTACTCTAACTGGCAGTGGTTCGCCAGGGTCTCGCGTAGAGATCTTTTACATCACCTACTACCTGATTCTTTAAACTGGAGATGTCAGGGATTGAACCTGGGTTCTTCTACACGGCAACGCCCCTCGTCTTCTTAAAAGATCAGTTTGGATGTTTGTGTGGGGGGGTTGCACCAGAGATATAGGCAAGTCTGTGCATGTACAGATTGTCCTTTTCTCATATGGCTACACAATGGCTACCAGGCAGTCTTCAATCCAAATGTTCTAGTTTTGCAAATTAAGCCACCACTGTGTAGTCAAATAGTTAATGTTTAATAAAAAGGAAGGGGGGGAGATGAATTTGCCAGATACAGCCCTGATAAATTTTCTTTTTAATCTCTCTCTCTTTCTCTCTGTCTCTCTCTCTCAGCAGCCCCCTCCATTGCCCACCATCATGTGTGTTTTTTATTGCCAATGAGACCGAAAAAGTCTTCAGAAGTTCCATTTGATCTGCCAGCGTGATGTTTTCTGTCCACCAGGAGTTCATTTAAGTAGTGCAGTGTAGGCAACAATGTCCATTGGGCTCATTTTCTTTTTGGCCACATACCAAGCATTAACGTTGCCTCACTTTGCCCAAGTGAATGCCCGACTGAAAGAGCTGAAAGCACACCAGCAGATCAAATGAACCCCTTTGAAGCACATTACAATAAGCACAAAATGCATGAGGGGGAACCCTTTTAAATAGCTTACAGTATCTACTTCGTATTTCATTATTATTTTTTTGCCCTGTTGAGCCAAAGCTAATAAGCTGGAAGGGATGGAGTGTGTGTGTGTGTAGAGGTCATCCCTCACAACCCATAAGGAAAAATCCCATTTGAATAACAAAACAAAAAAAACCCACCCAGAACTTCCCCCCTTACAGGCTTCTGAACTTCGGTGACGTCATGGTAGAAACTGTGCTAACAGATCAATGGTGCCTTTTGAGGTGGATTATAATGAAAGGAGTCCTGACCAGTGTTCCCGCTGAGTAAGTGTGAGCTAGCTCACAGTTTTTTTAGCCTCCGGCTCGCACATTTTTTGTCTTCGCTCAGGAAGGAGGGCTCCAGGGCGAACTAATTTATGCAGCTGCCAAATCGCTCGCTCACAACTTTAATGCCAGGAGCTCACAAAGCAGAATTTTTGCTCACAAGACTCCACAGCTTAGAGGGAGCAGGACCTGCATAGCCCAGGCTAGCCTGATCTCATCAGATCTCATGAAGCTAAGCAGGGTTGGCCCTGGTTAGTACTTGGGTAGGAGACCACCAAGGAAGTCCAAGGTTGCCACGCAGAGGCAGAAAACAGCAAGCTACCTCTGAACCTCTTTCCTTTAAAACACCATCGGGTTTGCCATAAGTCAGCTGTGACTTGATGACAATGATGATGATGTTGATGATGATGATGATGATGATGATGATGATGATGATGATGAAAGGAAGAAATAGGACAACCTATGGACTGAACTACATCTCCTCCTCCTCCTCCTCCTCCTCCTCCTCCTCCTGTTGTTACTGACTCCTGGCAAGCCCAGGGCCACAGGGTCTCAAGGCAAGAGATGAGGTCGTTTGCCTTTGCCTGCCTCTAAATTGCAATCCTTTACTTCCTTGGTGGTGTCCCATCACCACCTTTACCACCATTACCAATTGGCCCTGTGAGGAGTGAACGATAGCGCTGCGTGGAGCTGACACCATTGAATTGGGAGTACCATCTTTGAGATGCCATCTTTTATTCAAGACTGATTGAAACATCTAGAGCACTTGGAATATTGTAAACGATTGTTTTTCTGTCGTTTTTAACAGGGCTTTTTTTGTACAAAAAGCCCAACAGGAACTCATTAGCATAATAGGCCACACCCAGCAGTAGAAACTCATTAGCATATTAGGCCACAGCCCTGACAGCACAGCTCCTTAGCATGTTAGGCCACACCCCCACGTTACCAGAAGTGTGCTCATCCAGCCACACCCACCTTTTGCTTGTTATTCTGTTTACCTTGTTTGTTGTCAAAACCCAGGGCTTTTTTTTGTAGCAGGAACTCCTTTGCTTGTTAGGCCACATCCCTAATGTAGCCAATCCTAATGAGTTTCTGCTGTTGGGTGTGGCCTATTATGCTAAGGAGTTCCTGCTGGGCGTGGCCAACTTGGGGGCCAGCCGGAACTCCGTTCCTGTGCGTTCCTGCCCAAAAATAGCCCTGGTTTTTAACTTGTTTTATGTACTGGCATTTGCCCTGTTTGTGAGCCGCCCTGAGCCCGCTTCCGGAAGGGCAGGCTATAAATTAAAATAATAAATAATGTACTAACCAAGGCTGGCCCTGCGTAGCTTCTAAGAACTGATGAGAGTGGGCTAACCCGCGCCCTCCAGGTCAAGGCAGAGACAAACAGAGGTGGCTTGCCTTTGCCTAGGGTTGCCAGCCTCCAGGTGGGGCCTGGGGATCTCCCGCTTTTACCACTGATCCCCAGCCGACAGAGATCAGCTCCCCTGGAGAAAATGGCTGCTTTGAAGGGTGGACTCCATGGCATTGTACTATGCTGAGGCCCCTCCCCTCCCCAAACCACGCCCTCTCCTGGCTCCACCCCCAAAGTCTCCAGGTATTTTCCAACCCAGACTTGGCAACCCTACCTTTGCCTGCCTCTGCACAGCAACCCCGGACTTCCCTGGTGGTCTCCCATCCAAGTACTAACCAAGGCTGACCCTGCTTTGCTTCTGAGAACTGATGAGATTGGGCTAGTCTGGGCTATTAAGGCTGCTCCCTTCCACAACCATCCCCCATTTTCCCCCCGCAACATTTTTTTAAAAATTAAGAAATGGGTGTTCAATCTGCGCTAAATAAAAAATGACTTTTTAAGGGACATTTCGCACCATGGAAAGTCCACGTAGCCACATCTGTCTCCCTCTCGTGCACTTTTCACATCCTGAAGGCCCCTCCTCCCAGGAGATGTCGTTTGCCCCATTGTGAAAATTATGTAAATTATGTGGCAGCATATCACGTTCACACCAGCAGCTTCTTGTGGTCATTGTAGAACACCAAAAGGCAACGTGCTTTGAAGAGGGGGAGGGTGAAGCCCCTTTTCCACATGTGCCACATTTGCGATCAGAATCCGGCCCACATGCATCTAGGAGGCAGAAAACTCCCTCCACAATTGGCTACAAAGGTGGAGATGAGGACTTTGTA
The DNA here is from genome assembly GCF_001447785.1 of Gekko japonicus. Classification (NCBI taxonomy): domain Eukaryota; kingdom Metazoa; phylum Chordata; class Lepidosauria; order Squamata; family Gekkonidae; genus Gekko; species Gekko japonicus. The sequence continues at coordinate 267,501 of NW_015170889.1, forward strand.
ATAAGAATGTGTGAAATGGTCCATAATTAATTCTGTTGCTTGTTTACTTCATTTATCCCCTACTCTTCTCCCCTAAGGGGACCCAAAGTCGCTCACAACATTCTCCCTTTCTCTATTTTACCCTCACAACAACCCTGTGGGGTAGGTAAGGCTGAAAGTATGTGAGTGGCTCAAGGTCACCCAGCAAGCTTCCATGCAGAGTGGAGATTCAAACTTGGGACTCCCAGATTCTAGGCCAGTGCCCTAACTGCCACACCGTGGGATTGTTCAGAACAAGGTTTCATGTTGGGAAAAAACACGCTATTTTGGAGTTGTTGTTATTGTTTTAATAGCAAATTGTGGCCATGGTTTCAAATCTTGTAGACAGAACTTGGCCTAGATAGGAAAGAACAGGAAAATAGTTGTCTGTAATTGTGTGGGGGGGGCTGTGGTGGCTCAAGTGGTTAAGATGCTGAACTGCAGACTGGAAGGTCTGTAGTTCAGCAGTTTTTTTTTTTAAAAATACATTTTTTATTCTTTTACATACAAGTACAAGGTCGGTGGAAGGTCGGTAGTTCAGCAGTTTGAGACCTGAGTGCTGCATGACGGAATGAGCTCCCGTCTCTGGTTCCAGCTCCTGCCAACCTAGCAGTTCGAAAGCAAGAAATTGCAAGTAGATAAATAGGTACCGCTTCGGTGGGAAGGTAACAGCGTTCTGTGCGCATGGGTGTTTAGTCATGCCGGCCACATGACCACGGAAACGTCTTTGGATAGCACTGGCTCTTCGGCTTGGAAACGGAGATGAGCGCCGCATCCCTAGAGTCGCATTCGACTGGCTTTTGAGCAAGGGAAACCTTTACCTTTACCTAATTGTGTGTATTCTGCAATTCCACAACTGCACATCCATTAATGGTCCCTGTTTTCTGTCCCTGGTGATTCTGGGTTGTTGTGAGGATAAGACAGAGAAGGAGAGACTGTTGCATCCCACTGGAGAGAAAAGTGGAGTATAAGTGAAGTAAAATCCATCAATAAAAACGTGTATGTGCTTTGTCCTTTCTTCGAACTGGCAGGGGTGTTAAATCTCTGAAACAGCATAGTTACTGCTTAGGCTTCCAGTCCATCCTTTCTCTGTACTGGGAAAGATTATTTGACCTAAAATAGGTTGACAACAGGTCCAAAGAGACCTCAGCATCTTCAATGTGTGAAATGGCGGGACAAGCAGTACATGGTACCTTAGCGTTCATGCGCATCGATTGACAGGCGTCCACACTAGAGAGAAGGTGAACCCCTTTCCCACAGGTTCTGAGGCTGAATTATAGAGATTCTGGGGAGAGTGTGGAACTCGGAAGAATGACAACTCTAGGAACTCATAGGTAAAAGTTATATTCACGCAGTTGAAAAACCAGAGGCAGTGTTTTACCAGGGACCAGATAATAGGGGCTGTCCTTGGGGAAGAGGAAAAAGTAGAGTATATATGAGCAGCAGTACTAGGCAGCAAGATTCTCCCTGCTCTCCCAAGTTCCCCAACCGGATCCCAAATCTGAGCCTTTGCTCCCCAACTTTCAATCGTGATGGAGAAGCCAAGCTGGCTTCCATTTTCCTCTCAGCTCACCCAATTTTTCTCCTTTTATGCAAAGCATGAATCTATAAAGCTAGCATGTGATTTGAAACAAGATGGTTAAATTCCATGAATGGCATCAGATCTTTTTTTTTTAACAAAAAGAGGGTTTTTTTTTAAAAAAAAACTATTTCATCCCATTTGGGATGCAAAAGCAATGGAGCTTGGAGCCGACATATGATAACGACATCTTCATTTTGTCAGGATTAAGGCTGACGCGAAGGAAATGACAGGGATTTATTTGAATGCCGGGGTATTTATTTCAAATAATGAAATATTTAATATTTACAGAATCATTAAGACTGAGGGATGAGAAAGGAAGAGCCTGCATCACTGGTCCTCCACTTGAGTTTATTTTCTTGATGTAAAACAAAGACGGGGTACAGCCTGCAAAAGATCAGGAATTGTAAACGGAGGCCATTGGGGTGTGAGCATGAAGACATGTCAGGTGCTGCCTGAACTGAGCCCTTGACTAAGACAGGGCCTCCTCAGAACAGGGAGAATTCTCCTCCTCCCACCATCATATCTAAGGACCAGAACAACTCTGGACGCCCAGGGGTCGTTTCGTAGAAAAAGTGCTAGGGGAACTCATTAGCATATGCCACACCCCCTGACATCAGGGGCCCGGCAGTGGACCTGCAAGGCCGGCGGGAGTGCGAGGAAGCCCCGCCAAGGCCCTCCCTGGCTCCAGTCAGGCAGGGGTGGGGAGACGCGGGGAGGAAGCAACTTACCCTCCCTCTTCTCCTGCCTCCTCCTGGCTGAATGAGGGCCGGAAGCGGGGCGGCTGGAAGCAGGGGCGGGGCTTCGTCATGTGCCCCGCCCCCTGCACCTCACCCGGGGGAACTGCGTTCCCCCGCGATCCCCCCCGAAATGACCTCTGTGGACGCCCAACATGGCTTTATGCTGGTGGATAAGGGAGAGTCAGCGGGGGCAGTCACATGCACGAGATAAAGCAGGGGGGAAGTAAGGCTATTTCCTCCAGAGGAATTTGACCCACAGTTGCACGATCACACATCCTTGGAAGTGGTGGGCATAGCCCGCCACTGTGTGATTAGACGCAACCGTGGGTGAGTCAGGTGTGGTTTTTTTGCCCGTAGTTTCCGATGCGCTTAAGCGAGGAATTGATGTATTGCATCTGTGCACTGAGGGCTCCCTATGGAGTTTGCGATGATGTGCATACTGCAAAGGGGGAAAACAATGGCATGGAGTTTGGATGGCCTGATCAGACCATCCGGACGCCATGGGAGTGCGGTGGAGCAATCGGACAAGGGAAAGTCCATCTGTGGCTCATCGCAACCCGTTTACTACCGGATTTTCCCTGGTGTCTTTTTACTCCGCTTCTGTGGCGGAGCAGAATGGGTTGCCGACAGGAGCGGGGCACTTCCCAGAGGTTCGTGTCTGATCATGCCCTTTAAATCTGCCTGGCATTTGCGCCTATGGCGGGTCTAATTGTGTGAATGATCACGCCCAGCATCATAGCTGCCCAGGTGGTTCTGGC
>NW_015170889.1:270744-358584 GCF_001447785.1 Gekko japonicus
GCTGAACCAGAAATGGAACATGCACACATTTTGCACACACTTAACGGGAGAAGATTCAAATAAGGAGTATTTCAGAAGCCTCCCTAATTCCTGTGCAGTCCATTCCCTCTTCTGCTCTGTATTAGCTGATGGACTGGAAAAATAAATAAATTGATGCACCAAGTTAACAAAATGTATGAGCCCAGAGGCACTTGTTCTTGAGTTGCCTATGAACTTTGCCAATCCAGAAGTGTGCTTGTTTTTAAATATTGTGCTGTTTGGAAGGGCATTCAGTAGGTTTGGAATGGCAAGCATGGGGTTTCTTGCAGTATTTAATATGAATGGTTTTATTTTACGCTTACCCTTTTAATGGAACAAATCGTAAGTTTACCAAGGAGGAGGGACACAAATATTTTAACAAATAAACAAACATCTTCGGCGATGTCCCTCTAGGATTCTCTGGTATACTATAGGGTCTGTGCTCCAAAGCTCCCATTTCCTACAGGGAAATTGATCTATGAGAATCAAAGCTGCATAGTGGTTAGAGCAGGGGTGTCAGACTCATCTGTTATGAGGGCCAGATCCGACATAAATGAGACCTTGTTGGGCCGGGCCATGTGTGTCATAAAACATAATGCCAGGTAGCGGAGATATAAACTTTATAAAGGACACAAACACAAAGGGGTTTTTTTTACTAAAATAAAAACATGCTTAAAACATTAGCACTCTTGCAATATCTTGTTTATTTAACAGTGTCTGATAACTGACACCTCTTGCTCTGAATTATAGCATCAAAATGTCTGTGCTGTTGCAATCTTGAGTATGCTCAGGTGTGTATCTGCAAGCTGCAAACCTACGATGATGCAGCAGCAGCAGCAGAACTGGAAGAAGAAGCAGAAGACAGCCAGTTCCACTGTGGGCCTGATAGAAGCCCTCTGGGGGCCTGACCTGGCCCCCGGGCCACTTGTTTGACACCCCTGGGTTAGAGTATTAAACTAGGATCTGAGAGATACAGGTTCAAATCCCCACTCTGCCATGGAACATTACTGGGTGACCTTGGGCTGGTCACAGACTGTTTGCTTAACCTACCACACAGGATGTCTGAGAAGATAACATGAAAGAGAGAATGATGTGCGGCTCTTTTGGTTCCCACTGGGGAGAAAAGCAGGGGGTATAAATGAAGTAAATATATAAATAAATGCAGGGGCCATTTCCTGCAGGAGCACACAGGAGCGAAGCTCCGGCAGTAAGGAACCCAGGGTGTGGGCACATGCAAGAAGCCCTGCTCCCTGCAGCCCTCAGTCGGGCCACGAGGAACAAGAAGCAGCCAGGTACGTTGCAGAGCCCTCCCCGGCCCGCCTTCAGGTACAAGCTCTCCCTCCTCTGCAAGGGCAGATCTGCACGTCCCCCCCCCAATAGCTAGCAATCCAAAATAGTCCAGTGGAGCCTGAGCGGTGGGTGTTGCCTTCTGACACACCCGGTGATGTTAGGGGGTGTGGCATATGCAAATAAGTTATGCTAATGAGTTATGCTAATGAGCTCCTGCCCCTCTTTTTCTACGAAATGACCCCTGAATAAATGTTTTGGGGGTGTTGGTCCATTTCCCCCCCTGTTCCCCAGTGGGGAGGTCCCTTGGATCTCCCACCTTGGAGGTGGCTGCCCAAACAAGCCAGACGACAGCTAATCTTGTTTGAACAAATGAAAGAGCCTTGAGGAAATGCCATGCCTCTTGAGTCGGCCCCATCTTACCTGTGGCTAAATCACTTTGAAAGCAGATGGCTGTGACCCAGGCGACGACAATGGAATATTTTACCCCAACGGGACACTCACTGCTCAGAAAGAAAACACACATCATGTTGGGAGTACCTTGAGATTTGGCTGCTGTGGGGGAAGCGGGAGCAATTTAAGACTCTGAACCAAAACAATCCATGTTTGATCCCTAACATAACCGTTCATGTCAACACCGCTTTCCCTCCAGAGGGAGAGAGAAGGAGCGATGGGCGATTACTCTGGAGGAACAGAGTCTAAATCAATGCACTGCTCATGTTGCTTCACCTCTCTCAAGATTTTCCATATTATGGGGCAATTAACCCCATGGGCTCCATTTCATGGCTACAAGCCAGTAGCATAGATCTGTGTGTACAAGCTGGGCTCTCCCATTACCAGTAATGGCAGAGAAAGGGTCCTTGGAGAGAGCCACTTATCTGTCTACAGTACAGTTTTTATCTAACCTCTTATCCACAGGTGGAATGCATCATTCTCCCTTCTCCATTTTATCCTCAAAATAACCCTAGGTGGGAGGAAGGGGTGGCAGGCAGTTGTGGGGGTCCAAAGCAAAGCCCCCCCCAAAAAAACCGGAGCGAAATCTACAGATTACTTCTTATCAGGACCAAACAAAATGACACAAAACAGTCCCTCTAGGATTCACCAGAGCTCTTCATCAGCCTCCGTGTTACAAAAATAAAATAATAAGGGGAGGGGGAAACAGATGTCTCTCAGCCCATGACAGGGCTGCCAAGCCACCAGTTGGGGCGGGGATCTTCAGCTGTGAATGGGGGAACCCCTCACTGGAATTCCTAGAGCTACCACAGTCACTTCTGGGTTTTCCCTGGAAGTGATGTCATCATGCTTGTGACACTAAGCCTCCATCAAGTCCTTGCTCCCAACCAGGGCTTTTTTTGTAGAAAAAGCCCAGCAGGAACTCATTAGTATAATAGGCCACACCCAACAGCAGAAACTCATTAGCATATTAGGCCACACCCCTGACACCACAGCTCATTGGCATATTAGGCCACACCCCCATGTTACCAGAAGTGTGGTTATCCAGCCACACCCACCTTTTGCTTCTTATTCTGTTTACCTTGTTTGTTGTCAAAACCCAGGGCCTTTTTTGTAGCAGGAACTCCTTTGCATGTTCGGCCACACACCCCTAATGCAGCCAATGCGAATGAGTTTCTGATGTTGGGTGTGGCCTATTATGCTAATGAGTTCCTGCTGGGCATGGCCAACTTGGGAGCCAGCTGAAACTCCGTTCCTGTGCGTTCCTGCCCAAAAATAGCCCTGCTCCCAACCCTCCCACTAGTTGCCAGGCAGGAAGCCTGGCGAACCTTCATTGGGTGGTAATAGTTGGCAGTTGGGAGGATGGCAACTGGACAGCAGGTTGGTACCAGGCAAGTCAAGAGGTTTCCAGTGCCACCCTCCTCCAAAAATTTACCGCCTGAAGCCACTGTGCCAGGCCCCTCATTACAGAGCCGGCTCAGCTGCCATGCAAATCAAACCCCTGCTTTGCACAAAACATGTTCCGTAAAAACGTCATGCATTTGCAATGCTATTTCAGCACCTATGATGGCAGAGCTGTAATGAGCATTGTCATATGGAAACAATAGAGAAAGAATGCAGTGGCACAAAGCAACAAGGAGCTGGTAATATTGACAAAAATCTAAACAAGTATTAAAGGAGACTGAAATGGGGAATGAAATTTCTGCAATGGTTAGCAGTAGATTTATCTAGTACTTTTCATTATCTTGCCCTTCTTTCTAGCATACACAATTTTCCTTCCTCCAAGTTATCCTTACAACACTCTTGGAAGACAGGTTAGGCTGAGAAAGACTGGTACGTGGTCAGCCGGCAAGCTTCTTCCTGGACACAAATGGGGGCAGAGTTCTGACAGTTGTAAAGCCACTGCCACAATGTCGCTTCTAGTATGAACCCTGGAAGTGACATCACTGGGTCAGGGTGATGCTCTAGGACTCACCAAAAATGCTATGGTTCGTATTGGCAGAATGCTTCCCCCCCCCCCCCCCTCCTACTGCTCAACTAAGCAGCAGTGGAAGCAATAGTGTCTAGGAGTGTCTGACACTCGAACCGTTACATCACAGTGGCTCCCATTGGCTCTATGCAGTTGCCCCTCCAATAACACTTCATAGGGTGCGTTCAGACGAACAGCTAATCCCACCATTATGCCAGCTCAAATATGGTCCCGATCTTTTAAATCCATCCTCGCACGACCAGACATTCCCTAGGAGAATCGCCTTAACGCGCGCTGCTTCCGCTGTGGATTGTCTAGACGGCATCCACTGAATGAGGTGCGTGCGCGGTGGCTTTTTAAAAAACAAACAAAAGGCTGCCCATGCGCATAGGCATGATACTGCGTTCTTGGTTATCCGCACATGCGCAGAATCAAGATTTTTTAAAATGGCACCCGAACGGGCGCCATTTTTAATTGTGCGCTGGAACGATCAGACGGGGGAAAGTCTGTGAGTGGCCCGTCGGAAACGAAAACTCCAGATTTAAATTAGTATCTTTTTAGCACGGCTCTGAAGCACGGCAAAACAGGATGCTCACGGAAGACGGACGTTTCCCAGATGTTGATGTCTGGACATTACATTTAAATCCATGAGGCACCCGTGCCTCGTGCGGATCTAAAAAGCCGCCTGAACACACCCATAGTATCCATGATTCTACAAATCAACCAGTAGCATGGTTTCATAGGCTGAAAGATGCAATAAGGGCCCTTTCTGCACTCTCCTTTTAATCCATGTTCACCATGGTGTCTTCCAAGCAATTCTGCAATAAAATTAAATTCAACCTTCTTTTAAATCCAGCCCCCCCCCCCATTCTGCACCAAAATTGGGTTCCACCTTCTTTTTATTCCGGGTTTATCTCCCATTCTGCATTACACTACTTCCCTTCAGTGGTCAGCCCAGTTTCAACCTGCTGTTGCCCCGGGTTATTTGGATGCTGTTTTGCCCTGGACTTAAATTGCCTCGACTTGAATGCTGAGAAAAGAGAAAATCCAGAGTGGCAGGCAAATGCAGGAAGGACCAAAGATGCAAAGAGGGGTAAGTGAGCACCATGCAAGACTATAGAACACAGTAAAGCACAAATCTTTTGTGTTCTCTTTGGTACATGAGATATTTTGTGAGCAAATTCATTATTTTTTAAAAATTTGCTCCTAAAATTAATATCCTGAGTTGAATTTAGAAACATTTAATTTTTTTTTAAAAAAGATTGCAGATGGTTTCATTTCTTTTTAAAGTGCTGTAACTCCCCAGTTTCCGACTCAGTGAGTACCAGGGTTGCCAGGTCTGGGTTGGAAAATACCTGGAGACTTTGGGGGTGGATCTGGGAGAGGGCGGGGTTTGGGGAGGGGAGGGACCTCAGCATGGTTCCATGCCATAGAGACCGCCCTTAAAAGCAGCCATTTTCTCCGGGGGAACTGATCTCTGTCACTTGGAGATCAGTTGTAAAAACGGGAGCTCTCCAGGCACTACCTGGAGGCTGGCAACCCTTGTGAGTACAGTCTGACATAACTTTCCAGCAAGTAAATCTGTAGCCAGAATCTGGGACACTAACTGCTTCCCCCCCCCCGCCCCCGGCTGCTTGGTTAGGGACAAATGTAACAGAAATCCTAGCCGAGTAAATGTATGTATCTATTCGAGATGTGCGGACACCTCTGTGCTTGACCCGAAACTTCTCACATTTTTGCAAGCGTCCCCAATGAATCCTTGAAAATGTTTCATGAGCATCTATGAGTGTTTGACATGATGCTTGCAAAGACTGACATGGCCATTCAGAGGTGCCCTCTCTCCCTCCCCCAGTTCCCCTCCAAGGCCCTGGTCACAAGAAAGGTTTTGGGCCGGGAGAGGGATGGATCGGGGGCGGAGCAAATGGGCACGATCCCACCGCAACATCTGCGAAACGTTGCGCACCCGTCCCCGATCCGTCCCTTCAGGCCGAAAAGCCGCATCTAAAATAAACCACCTACAGAGGTGGACTTACCAGCACGGCCGCATCAAGCGCGGCCGTGGGATCGCCGGCGCGTCCTTCTGCCGGCGCATCCAAGACCCCTGGCCGAACTGCACATGCTCACACATGCACAGTTCAGCAGCCTCTGTCTTGTCGCTTTCTCCTCGGTCTCCCCGGCATCTGATCATGCCGGAGAGCAACTGCGTAGCGGCTCACGGGATCTGTATGATCCTGCCGCCACGTGTCTATTTTGGTGCGCCTTCTTAAAAGCCGCACTTTGCCCGCGCTCCCCCCCCCCCGTGTGGCAGGGACCCAAGTTACACAATTTATTTTCCAAAAAAATAATGGGAAGTGGAGTAGACTATCATCGGGGAACCCATCTAGGGGCTGATCATTCCTGTCAATTACCCTTCTCCATCTTCCACAGCCTGATTTTCTTGCCAGGTCAATAACATGTGAAATATTGCTCATGATCTGACCTTCCCAGTGAGACTCAAGGCAGACTCAGCAATGGGGTTGCGAACTCTGGGGAATTCCTGGAGAGTTGAGGGTGGAACCTGGGGAGGGCGGGGCTAGTGGGAGGAAAGGACCCCAGAAGGGTATAACGCTACAGAGCCCCACCCTCCAAAGCAGCCATTTCCTCCAGAGGAACTGATCTCTGCAGCTCAGGTGCAGATCTGGGAGCTCTCCAGGCCTGCCTGGAAGCTGACCTCTACTCAGTGGCAAGAACAAATGAACAAGAGATTGAGAATGCTCAACTCAGAAGGAAATCAGCTCTGGAAGCACAGGTCCTGGTCACACGCACGAGATAATGTGCGGGGGAAGCGAGGCTATTTACCCCAGAGGAAATTGGCCCGCAGTTGCACGATCACACAGTTCTTTGAAGCTGCGGGCATAGCCCGCCACTGCGTGATCAGACGCAATTGCAGGTGAGTTGGGTTTGGGTTTTTTTGCTGTTTGTTTTCGATTCGCTTAAACGGAGGATCAATGAATCGCATCTCCACACTGAGGGCTTCCTACAGCAATATGCGATACAGCAGCATACCGTGAAGGGGAAGAAAACAGCGGCACAGAGTCGGGATGGCCTGATCAGACCATCCCGACGCCATGAGAGCGCGCTGGAGCGATCACACAGGGGAACGTCCATCTGTGGCCCGTAGCAATCCGTTTGATACTGGACTTTCCCTGGTATTTTTTAACTCCGCTTCTTTGGGGGAGTGAGACGGGTTGCTGACAGGTGGGGGACGCTTGCCAGATGTTCCTGTGTGATCATGCCCTTAAAATCCGCCCAGCATTCATGCCTATCGTGCAGCTAATTCTGCGTGTGATCAGGACCACAGTATATTTGTTTCTCAAATATGTTATTTGCATTGAGTTCATTATCAGCATTTAGAACTTTTTTTTTACTCTGCCTCTGAGCTCTCTGATTACTGGGATGATGCATTCAGGGCAGTCATTATCAGTCAGCAATCTGGCTGATTCTCCAAACAATTTTGAAGAGGCCTCCCTGAAATAACGCTCCGTAGCACAGGGGAACAACACACGGCTTGTAGGCCCACAAGCAACCAGTCCTGCAATCCTCAGTCTTCGCACCTACAAGCTGCCCCAACCCCTTCCCTTCTTGTGAAATATCCAAGACTCTCTGGCTGCTATGGTGGGGCCACAATGACATGGAATGGGACCTGTCTTAAGCCCACATTGACACACTCTAGGAACATGGTGGCCTGTGAACAGAGGTGTGACTTCTGTTCTATGACAATCTAGTCTGTCTTGTTTTCTATGCCACATCATCACTCAAAGGATGAATTAGGATTTCTCCTCCCTTTTTCAACCAAAAGATCTCTGTTTTGATTTAATTTTCCCCTTCTGCAAATGGAATCTATGACATTAAAACAATTAGCAGCTTTGCCAGTGTAATTCCCCAAAGAGCACTTCGGTCGGGGTCACAACACCAGCTGGTGACCCTGGGCCCTAAGGAGGCCAGGCTTGCGGCAACAAGGGCCAGGTCCTTTTCAATGGCGGCTCCTATCTGGTGGAACGAGCTCCTGGAGGAGATCAGGGCCCTGCGGGACCTTGTGCAGTTCCGCGGGCCTGTAAGACGGAGCTCTTCCGCCAGGCTTTCAAGTAGGAGCCGCCACTACCACTACCACCACCACCACCGCTCCTTCATAGAGTGATACCGCCGGAGGGCCGGGTAACACCTATCCATGACCCTAGCCCTCCCCCTCTGCTATGCAAGATGTTGGGAGTTTTATATGTGCATCCGATGGAACTGAATTTTAACTGTTTTAGCTTTTATATACTGTATGCACTTTGTGCTCTGTTGTAAGCCGCCCTGAGTCCATTCGCGGGGAGGGTGGGGTATAAATACAATAAAATAAATAAATAAGTAAAGATGTCACTTCCTGGGAAAACCCGGAAGTGACAGTGGGTAGCTCTAGGAATTGCTGGAAGCTGTATGGTTCTACCATAGAGTTTCTGGTAAAACCATAAAGCTTGTAGCAATTCTTAGAGCTACCCACTGTCACTTCCGGGTTTTCCTGAGTTTGTGACATTGCCCTGACAGCAACACTTTCCCCTCCTCCATCCCTACCCTCAACTCTTCCACCTATAACGATTGGATAAAAACTACATGACATATGCATGTACCCCGAAAACATCTGCAAAACTGACCACCAACAGCAAAAACCAAAACAAATGGCAAAAGCATAAGGATATATATATAAAAAAACCTGAAATCCGGGCAATCCTTAGCTTCCATCAAATGAAGTATTCTAGACTTGCCTTTGCAAAAGGGACTGTGTACATTTTTTTTTTCTTAAACAGAAGTTCAGATTCCTCTCTAGAGCAATCCACACTGAGATTTTAAAAACAGCAACAAAAAACCTTTCCAACATAACAAGGGCAAGAAGAGAAGGAGCACAGTTCTTAGGTGTCCCTTCACTGACTGCATGCTTCGTTCTCAAGCGATTCCACACCCACCCACACTTGGCCGATACCTAACCTTCTCTCTTGAAATGACTCTTCTCTCTCTGTTATCATCAGGTGCAACTCAGGCACTCAAGGGAAATGATCCTTCTCACACACTTAACCCACATGGGGTTCTGGAAAAGCACCCTTAGTTTTCAACTCCCTTCTGTTTTCTTTGCGTTAAACAGAATATTAAAATACATCAGACATGGCTGGGTTTGACTTTACAGTTCCCAGCTGGAGGCTGGCAATTGGCAGGAGTGAATACGGGGACAGAGTAGGCATCTTAGTTTGTTGCAGGCCTTGGTCCCAGAGCCTGTGTCCCTGTTAGGAAGAGCATTGTTGTGGGCGAGAAGTAGGGTTGCCAAGTGAGTTTTACTCACCGGTGGGGGAGCCTCACCGCGCTCCGGGAGCCATCCCTTGTTGTGTGTGCGCACGCGCGCCGCCAACACGTCACTGGAAGTGACGCGCGATGTCAATCGTGTTGAGGGCGTGGCCCCGATCGTCGGAGGGAAAACCATAGAGTTTTCCCTCCGACGATCGGGGCCACGCCCCCAATGTGATCAACGTGCTTGCGTCACCTCTGGTGACGCAGCCACGCTGCGCTTCGGGGGACGGAGTTCCCCCCGAGGCCCGATTTCGCAGTGGCGGAAATCGGGCCTCCAAAGCGGGGGTTTACCCGCTCCCCACCCCCACTTGGCAGCCCTAGTGAGAAGTTGTTTAAGGTGAGAAGGGCAAGAAAAGGGTTGCCTCCCAAGAACTGTGAGAGAGGAATATCATTGTCCAGCATAGGTTGTAGGTCGTTAACAATGCATTAAACCAGTTTGAGCTAAGAGCTGCATGTGGCCACCACTGATGTTCTGTTTGTTTGTTTTTGGGGTGGTTTTTGTTTTTTGCTTGGGCTTACTTTGTAGCAGGTAGTCCTTTGGTATCAAGGTCTCTTTCATTCTTAGTCTCAGCCAGTTTAGACCCCATCAGCATATATTTAAAATCAGGATTTCTCTTCCCATGTGGTTTATCACTTGACACTCACCCACCAATTGGTTTAAACCACTGTGTTGGGAGTTGATGAAACCTTATCACAGAGGCAGAGGCAAAGATGTGCAAGGGTCAGATCCCCCGAAACTACGAAAGAATGAACTGCCCCGATGTTTTAGCATGAGAATGCCATGCACCAGACTCTTACGAAGTTCTACCAAAAGTGTTAGTTTGACTTCAGGGACAATGCTCCCATTCCTTATGCCAAAGCAATTCCTTCTGAAGCAAGACCATTATACTTCTAATTGTGTCCTCAGGCCCGGCTTCAATACAAGAGCTTCCTCCAAAATATACTACTAATAGGGCAGTTGTCTTGGTCTACAAGGTTTCCCCCCACATTTCCTCCAAGATGTACATTATTCCTGCACTGGGCAGGGGGTTGGACTAGATGGTCTGTAGAGCCTAGTTTACTATTTACTATCTATGATTCTATTATTATTCTTCTGTCCTCCACTGTAACCTCACAATAGTCCTGAGAGAGGGTGGAAGGCCACCTGGTAGTGTTTTCAGCCCAGTGCTGGGCACCATTGAGAGACAGTGGGGGGTGGAAAAAATGTAAATGACCCTTGCTCTGATGGCATGACATCACTTCTGCCAAGAACCCAGAAGGCATGTCATTGTGTTAGGGTGATGCTCTAGAATTCCACTGAAACATATATACCAATTTCCCACAAGCTGCTGCTCCGCGCTCGCTCTTCCCTTTGCCCCGATTGTACGTGTCAATTTCATACTATGTGCTGCGTGGCCGCATTTTGCCCTGCAGCTTCGCCTGATTCCCCCCGCGTCTACTCGATCTTCAAAAAACAGGATTGAGTAGACGCGGGGGGAATCGGGCGAAGCTGCGGGGCAAAATGCGGCCGCGCAGCACAGAGTGTGAAATTGACATGTACGATCGGGGCAAAGGGAAGAGCGAGCGCGGAGCAGCAGCTTGTGGGAAATCGGCCATAGTGGAATCTTAGAGTGTTGCTGTGATGCAATGATATCGCCTCCAGGTTCATGATGGAAGCGACTCACGCTATCAGAGCAATGGCAATTTCCTCCCCATTTTTCTTGTGCTGGGTCTGTTGGGCTGGAGGTCCCCTTACCACCTGCTGACCTTCACAGCTGAGTGGGGATTTAAATCCAGGTCTCCTCAGTCTAATCCCTATGCCACCCTGTTCCCTCCCGTGCTTTCTGTTCCAGTTGCAAGCTTCTTCACGCCAATATTGGATCTGGCATCAGACTTCCCCTTCTGTTGCTGTTAAACCCCATGAAGCAAACTCTATGCTCTTAATTAAAAGTGAAGAACTTAATGCATCTCCAATGTTTCCAGTGCCACTGCTAATTCCACTCAATTACGACAATAAAGACTTCCCCTTTATTACTGAACTCTTAATTGCTACGAACCAATCCTGCTTCATAGCGCTAAATGGGAATCTGCTCGGAATAAAGCACAAATACAACGGCAACCTGCAAGATTTCGCTTCCTTTTGCCAGGACGAGTGATCACAAGCAAAAAAAAAATAGCGCACGCTGACAGTCCATCACGATTGCCTTCTCTCTTTGCAGAGCTTCAAGGTGCTAACCTGTTTTAAGAGAGAGTGGACGTCTCACGACTGGTCCTGCCGTCCTTCATACCCATAGGCTTCTCACCGAAACCATAAGTGGAGCTGTCATGTCATCCAGGTTGCAAAAAGTTGGGGGGGGGGGGGGGGAGAGAATCCCAGAATGCACAAAATTCACACTATTCAAAAGCTGGACAAAGTTGCCCGTTCGGAAGAAAAGACCTAATTGGAGCCATAGAATTGAAGGGGGGGGGGGAAGAAAAGAAAAAAACATCCATCATCTCTGACTCGAACAAAGAACTCTTGTCCCGTATGTCCGCTCCCAACAGCCAGTGCCCAGAACAGACTCTCTCCAGCTGTGCCCTTCTTGCTCTCGGCCTCTGATATCCCTTCTCTGCAGATGCGTCTCGGAGAGTTTACAAGATTCAGAGGGCTTTTGTTCCATCAATAGCCCCCTGCTATGAAAGGTGGCATAAAAGTCTTTCGCCTTGCTAGCTGATCATCACTCCAAGTGATCGCGTGGACAGCCACCCCTTTGCCTCGCTTTCCAGCAGGCAGAGATGTCTAAATCCCCCCCCCCAAAAAAAGGCAGCGTGAAACTTGTCCTGCTTCTTTCCTCCTTTGCCAGCTGAGGGCTGCCTGGCTCTAAGGTCTCTCACTAAGTCAGCTTTGTATTAATTTGCTGAGCCAGACAACACGCTCTCAAAGGGGATTATTCGGATTGCTAGACCTGAGCAATCTACTCAAGGCCCACTGATTTGCCAACCTTGTCAAAACAGGAAGGCAAATACTTATCGGGATATTTTCTTTTTTAAAAATAACAAGGAAAGAAATTAGAATCCTTTCGGCATAATGGTTCTCCATTCATCGGCAGACCTAAATTAGCTATCCTCCCCCAAAGGGCTAGTTCACATTGAGCATCCAGTTTATAGTTGAGTCTTCAATTGCCAATCTTGTTTCTTTCATGTGGCAGATTGTTTTCTGGAAGCCAGTACTCTAACGAGGGCTGCCAATGGAGAAGGGGTGTGATTGTGTGTACCCGGAGCCTGCAAATTGCTTGCATTGGAACAACACACTACCCGGCAATCCTCCCAAGGTGCACAGTTGCCATTGTGTCTGAAAGAGGGAATGTTCAGGTTTTGCCCAGTCTCTGTAGAAGCTACACCAAGCCTTGATTTTTAGGGTTCTGGTTTGCACATATTGAAACTCAAAATCTGGGTGTTGCCCCTTTCAGGTGACATGGCGACCTTGCTTATCAGGCAAATTTCCAAAAGCCTGCCAGGCTGCCAGTATGCACAATCATAGGCCGACTTCAGACTGGCAGTTTGGCCCGGCAGCCAAACGTTTCAGGAGCGTTTCAGTAGCAAATTAAAGGGGTGGGTTCACACAGGCACATCTGTCAGGCGTCCCCCAGCCATACTCAAGCCATCTTGTGCTGCTTCCCTCCCGAGTTTAAAAAGTACCAGATGAAAGTGGTAGCAAACCGTGTGTAGAGCAGGTTGATTCCGGTTCCCTGACATGTGAACGTAAGCGCTGCTAAGGCGGGAACAACCCGCAGTTGTTGATAATAGGTGCTGGCTGTTTCCGCAGCAGGCGCCCATGCGCCCATGTGCATAGGCGCATGCAGTGGAATGCAGAAACAGCCTATAACAGCCTGCCAGGGGCAGGCCGACAGTGCGAACGCTCCCTTGTGCTTCCTCCGCGGTACCCTCCTGTTGCATTCGCTGCAGTGTGAACGGGAATACCGCAAACAAGCCGTTCCCGGTCTGTTCCAGGTCTTCTTTGCCACGACTCCCTAGCGCTTCAAATTGCCAGTTTGAACTCGGCCATAATGTCTGGAGACCTACTTTTACAACGCCATCCTAAACAGAGTTATGCCCTTCTTTTTCAATGGACTTAGAAGAACACAACCTTTGTTAGCCTCTTTTCTCACGGTATATCTCTTTTGTGTTTTTTAAATATTCATTTAAATTTTTGTCAGGGATTATGGTTCTTGTAATATACTGGGTTCAAACGCGTTCAGTGATCAGCTCATATTTATTAGTGATTTCAGCAAAAAAGAAAGACTGAAAGCGCCTGGCCAAAGCCAGGTCATATGCATGCAAAAGGTAACCCCCCCACTCCCAACGATAGGCTATCTACAAGTCCTTATCTGTCCATTGGTCTACTCTAGGATCCTTGCTTCCCTATTGGTGTCTTCTAGGATCCCAGCTAGCTATTGTTATGGATCTTTAGCTGGTCTGACTAACCCAATACATTACAGTTCTCCCACCTTTGCTACTGGTTTTGTATTTTATGCCATTAAAGGTTTTTGAAACTGAACTGAATTGGTTTTGTAGATTCATTTACATTGTGCACATAGGCGTAATCTTCGTGGGGGCGGCGGGGCGTGAGCCCCCGCCGAAATTTTCAGGAAGGTACTCAGCCTCCCCCGGGAGCCACCCTTGCTCCTAGCAAAGCAATGCCTCTGGTCGAGCCCCAGCCCCCCCCGGGAAATTGGAAAGTCTACACCCTTGATTGTGCAAGTTGTACATTTTCTATACACAACTGATAAGGTTTATGAAACTGGCATACAAAGGCCCCATTCACATGCGGAAGAAGCTGCGGGAGAGCCATGGGTGGTGGGCGGATTATTCGGGCGCGATCATATGGCCACATCTGGCAATTTGGTGTAGTGGTTAAGTGTGTGGACTCTAATCTGGGAGAACTGGGTTTGATTCCCCACTCCTCCACTTGCAGCTGCTGATGTGACCTTGGGTCAGTCACAAGCTCTGGCACAGCTGTCCTTGAAAAAGAGCAGTTTGTGTCAGAGTTCTCTCAGCCCCACCTACCTCACAGGGTGTCTGTTGTGGGGAGGGGAAGGGGAAGGAGTTTGTAAGCCGCTCTGAGACTCCAAGTGAAGGGCGGGGTATAAATCCAATCTCTTCTCCTCCTCTTCTTCTTCTTCAAGCGGAGTGCACCCGCGACCAACTCGTGGCTTCCCGCGAAAACCCGGAGTTAAAAACTACCGGCTTTGGTGTAGTAAAGGTAAAGGTTCCCTTGATCAAAAGCCAGTCGAGTCCGACTCTAGGGTTGCGGTGCTCATCTCTGTTTCAAAGCCAGCGCTGTCCGAAGACGTTTCCGTGGTCATGTGGCTGGCATGACTAAACAACAAGGCGCACGGAACGCTGTTACCTTCCCACCAAAGTGGTACCTATTTATCTACTTCCAGTTAATCCATGGCGCTGGCGGGCATCTGATCGGAGACGCGCTGGTAGCCCGTCGCATCCAGCAGCCATCCACGTCAGGTGCATGTGCACAAACGTGGTCCTGCTGTGTTGCTTTGCTGGTCTGATCGGCTGCTGACGGCTGGAGGATGGAGCCGTGGGGGAACGTGAGATCGCGCTTCTTTTTTCTCCACAGCTAAAAGCCTCCGTCCCCCTGCGGATTATCTGGCCTGTGTGACCAGGGCCAGAGAGTATCAAAATGTACATTTTTTGGGGGGGGGGACAAAACTGGTGTTAAGAAATGGAAAATGATGCAGAAACAAAGGTTCGTGGAGAACTGAGTCTGATTCCCCACTCCTCCTCCACATGAAGCCAGCTGGGTGGCCTTGGGTCAGTCCCAGCTCTCTCAGCCCTACCTACCTCACCGGGTTTCTGTTGTGGGGAGAGGAAGAGAGGGAGAGTGTAAGCCACTCTGAGACTCTTTCGGGTAGTGAACCAACTCTTCTTCTTCTTTTGCTTTGTAGCTGGGGAGGGCGGTACTGGGGAACAACTGAGGGTGATGGTGTGTTCACATACAGGGCTATTTTTGGGCAGGAACGCACAGGAACGGAGTTCCAGCTGGCTTCCAAGTTGGCCATGCCTAGCAGGAACTCATTAGCATAATAGGCCACACCCAACAGCAGAAACGCATTAGGATTGGCTACATTAGGGGTGTGTGGCCTAACATGCAAAGGAGTTCCTGCTACAAAAAAGCCCTGGGTTTGGACAACAAACAAGGTAAACAGAATAAGAAGCAAAAGGTGGGTGTGGCTGGATGAGCACACTTCTGGTAACACGAGGCTGTGGCCTAATATGCTAATGAGCTGTGTTGTCATGGGTGTGGCCTAATATGCTAATGAGTTTCTGCTGTTGGGTGTGGCCTATTATGCTAAAGAGTTCCTGCTGGGCTTTATCTACAAAAAGAGTCCTATTCACATATCATGTGAAACCATAGTTAGGACTAACTATGGTAAATAAACTAAGGGTGTCGAACTCATTTGTTATGAGGGCCGGATCTGACATAAATAAGACCTTGTTTGGCCGGACCATGTGTGTCATAAAAGGTAATGCCAGGTAGCGAAGATATAAACTTTATAAAGGACACAGAAAAACACAATTAAAGATTTTTAAAACTTTAAATAACACATTTCGTGAGTTCGATACCCCTGAATGAAATCATGGTTTCAGGTCCCAGTCTAACAGACCCAAATTAACTATACTTAGTGGAATGGCCTGTATTCAACCAACCACACTACCCATGGTGGAGGAAAGTGCCATCAAATTGCACACGGCTTATAGTGACTTCGTACGGTTTTCAAGAGCAAGAGACGTTTGCCATTGCCTGCCTCTGTATAGCAACCCTAGACTTCCATGGTGGTCTCTCATCCAAGTACTAATCAAAGCTGACCCTGCTTAACTTCTGAGACCTGATGGTATCAGGGCCATCCACACTAACCATAAATCGTTTAATTACACCAGTGTTTTGCATAATGTCCTTATAGTCTGTTGCCTTCAGTTCCATGATGGATGTCAATAAATAAAGACAGGTACTAGACAGTTAGGAGTGTTCCTAAATTGCAGCACATTAGCATTTTGAGCACATTAAGCTGCCTTACACTGAGTAAGACCACTCGTCTAGAAAGATCTGTATTGTCTATTCTGACAGGCAGCAGATTTCCAGGGTCTCAGGCAGAAGTCTTTTTCACATCATCCCTCATGATTCTTTTTAGCTGGAGATGGCTGGGATCTGCACAAAAAGAAGATGCTCCACCACTGAGCCTCTAACCCTCCCCAACAGTAGGAATGTTTTTTGGGCGAGGGACCGTTCTGTAAGATTGGCACTACCGTGAGTCTACTAGTCTAAGGAAAAAATGTGGCTTTTTCATAGTCTGGAAAGGCTTTCATTTACCTCAGCATCCAAAGATTCTCTCCCCATCCATACTTCCTGTCATCCAGTCCTTCCTTTTATCTCTAGATGTCTCTGTAGGGACTGCTCTGAAAGGATTCTGGAGGCAATACAGTCTGTCTGACAAAATATTTCAAAGCTGCTTCATCCTCTTCCATGAAAAAAAACACGCTTTCCTTACCAGTGATACAGAAAGTAGATGGGTAAGCTCAGATCTCCAAATTGAAGGTAGACTTTCCCTCCTTTGTTCCTTCCCACAACCAAAAAAAGGGGGGAAAACAATATTCTAGAAATGTCTGCATTTATACTGAGACTGAAGGACAACGGTGAAGGTATGTGTGTGTGAGAGAGAGAAAAAAGAGAACAAAGCCCTACCAAGTGCTGGAGAGAAATAACCTTTCATATTCAGCCATTTCTCCCCAGTAGACTGAGTCCCTGCTTGCACATTACCATTTGATGCAAATGTTTGTCAGAAAAGGAACTGATAGAAGATAATAGTTGGGGGGGGGGGAAGATAAGCAGAGATAGGGAGGAAAAAAAAATGAAATCTTCTGAAGTACTATTCAATCAGTGGAGTGTCATTTTCTAGAGGCCAACAAGCAAGATTGTCCACATCGCGATGACCTACAAGACGTGGATGTGAAACGCTGTAAGTGGACTGAGGAGTCTTGTAACCCCTCATTGCAGAATCAGAGATGCGCCGGTGAGTGTTTGGGTGTGTGTCGCTAAGGATGGACTTATTGGAGCTCGTCCAAAGGACCAAGAGAACTCGCATCATTCTCACTTTACATAGGAGGCTATTTTTGGGCAGGAACGCACAGGAACGGAGTTCCAGGTGGCTTCCAAGTTGGCCATGCCCAGCAGGAACTCATTAGCATAACAGGCCACACCAAACAGCAGAAACTCATTAGGATTGGCTACACTAGGGGGTGTGGCCTAACATGCAAAGGAGTTCCTGCTACAAAAAAGCCCTGGGTTTTGACAACAAACAAGGTAAACAGAATAAGAAGCAAAAGTTGGGTGTGGCTGGATGAGCACACTTCTGGTAACGTGGGGGTGTGGCCTAATATGCCAATGAGCTGTGCTGTCAGGGGTGTGGCCTAATAGGTGAATGAGTTTCTGCTGTTGGGTGTGGCCTATTATGCTAATGAGTTCCTGCTGGGCTTTTTCTACAAAAAGAGCCCTGCATAGGACTAATGTTACTATGGAGCCCCAAAAAGAAGACACTTGGGTGATGAGGGACGGTATTTCGGAGTTATGGGACAGCCTAGGATAGGGTCACAGCTAGGGTTGGCAACTGGTGGGGAGGTGGGATGCAGGTAGGGTTGCCAGGTCCTTTCGTCGCTCTGGCGGGGGGATTTGGGGGGCGTTCTGGGATGTTGCCGGAGTGATGATGTCACCTGGAAGTGATGTCACCATGCCAGGGGATGTCACGTCAGGGACACTCTAGTTTGAGGGCAAAACTCTATATTGTAAAACTGGATTAAAACCATAGAGTTTTGCTCTCAAACTAGAACATCCCTGGGTGGTGTCCTTGACATGATGATGTCACTTCCAGGTGATGTCACCGCATTGGGGAAGTCATGAAGGGATGGGGCTGTTTGGGGATGGGGTTCCCCCCCGCTGGCTAGCTGGCTGCCGGTGGGCTGAAGCCCTGAACACTGAGGGAACCCCCACCCCGACCTGGGGACTGGCAAGCCTAGATGCAGGGAAATGGAGGGAGGAATGCAACAATGGCTATGCTACTATGTCACATAGAGTAGATCTAGGAACCACTGGGAAGTATATAGCTTCTGGTGATTCCTAAAGCTACCCTATGTCACTTCCGAGATTTCCCTGGAAGTAGGGCTGCCAAGCCGCGGTGGGGGATCCGCACGTCTTCACAGGATCCCTGCCGCGGGGGACAGTGATACGCGTTGCACCGCCGTCGCCAGGATGTGACACTACGCGTCGCTCTGGCAACGGGGCTGTTTGGAGTCCTGTTGCCAGAGTGACGCGTAGCATCACATCCTGGCGACAGCGGTGCAACGCGTATCACTGTCCCCCGCGGCAGGGATCCTGTGAAGACGTGCGGATCCCCTACCGCGGCTTGGCAGCCCTACCTGGAAGTGACGTAAATGCAGCTTTGGTCCCTGTTTTTTCTCTCTCCTACTGCCGCTTGGCTCAGTTGGGAGGCCTGGCAGCCCTTGGCCCAGCCTGCTGGAGGCAGGAGAAGGCACTTGGTAAAGTGACCACAGCAGAGGCAGGCTATGTACTGGCTGAATGCATGTGGGGAAACTAGCGGAGTCCTATCCTCTCAAAAACAATTTCAGCTCTGTTATTAAAAAGGGAGAAAGTCCATAAACCTGTTCTGCGTACACAAGGTCCCAAATTTTATCCCTGATATCTGCAGCTGAAAGGATCTCAGAGGTTGACAACAGAGAGATGGAAATTATCTCAAGCCAAGGACATCTGGCCACTCAAAATAGCCAGTATCGGGCTGCATAAGCCAAACATCTGACTTGATATGAGGGACCTCCCTACAAAGCTCTCATTCTTTATGGAGAAAGGAAATAATTAAATGGCGAGGAGCTACAACAGCACCACAACACATGTTCTGCTTGCCAGATGTCCCCCTGGCAACGCCAGTTAGCAAGCTTCAGGTAGCGGGATCTGGGAAACCCATGATAACTGAGATCCTAAAAAACCAGGACTACAGAGTTTCTCTCTCTCTCTCTCTCTCTCTCTCTCTCTCTCTCTCTCTCTCTCTCAGTAACCCAACGGTCCAGTCCAACCCAACGGTCCATTGAACATGCCAGCCTTGGGGGGGTGGGGGTGGAGATCTCCCAGAATGACAACTGATCTCCTGACAACAGAGGTCTGTTCCCCTAGAAAAAATGGCTGCTTTTGAAGGTGGGGTGTATGCAGGGCTACTTTTGGGCAGGAACGCACAGGAATGGAGTTCCGGCTGGCTCCCGAGTTGGCCACGCCCAGCAGGAACTCATTAGCATATAGGGTTACCAAATCTTTTAAACTTACCGGCGGGGGAGGTTCCGTCCTGTCCGGGAGCAGGCTGGTTGTGTGTACGCGTGCGCCGCTGCGACGTCACTGGAAGTGACGTCAGACATTGCTGACGTTGGGGGCGTGGCTGAGCTCGTCGGGGGGGAAACATATGGTTGCGTCACCTCTGGTGACGCAGCTTCGGGGGCTGCATGACCACACTTCTGGTAACATGGGGTAGGGCCTAATGTGCTAATGAGCGGTGCTGTCAGGGTGTGGCCTAATATGCTAATTAGTGTCTGCTGTTGGGTGTGACCTATTATGCTAATGAGTTCCTGCTGGGCTTTTTCTACAAAAAGAGCCCTGGTACTATGGCATTATGCTTGGTTGAGGTCCCTCTTCTCTCCAATCCCTCCCCTCCCTAGGCTCCATCCACAAAATCGCCAGGAGTTTCCCAATCCAGAGCTGCCAGCCCCAGTCCTTTGGCTAATAGGGTTGCCAACCTCCAGCGCCCCCCCCCCCCGGAGATCTCCCACTTTTACAACTGATCTCCAGCCGACAGAGATCAGCTCCCCCGGAGAAAATGGCTGCTTTGAAGGGCGGTCTCTATGGCATTGTACCTTGCTGAGGCCCCTCCTCTCCCCAAACCCCGCCCTCTCCCGGATCCACCCCCAAAGCCTCCAGGTACTTTCCAACCCAGACCTGGCAACCCTAGTACTCACTGAGTCGGAAACTGGGGAGCGACAGCATTTTATGAAGAAATGAAACCATCTGCAATCTTTTTTTTTTTTTAAATAAATGTTTCTAAATTCAACTCAGGATATTAATCTTTGGCATAGCCTTGATGGCTAAAAGAGCTCAAAGGGATTTTTTTTTTTTTTTTTGGTAAATCTTTCAGAGCGATGAGGTCCAAAGAACCATTAAGCGTTCCTTTTCCCCTTCGCTCCCAATCAAAACCAGCGCAGGAAATTTCACCTGAGTAACTCTCCACTCCAGACTCCCCCTGAGCCCAGCCATTGTACAGCGCGCTTGGCTATAATAGAGACTAATCAGCAGCAATTTTTCAGCAGAGGCAAGATCAGGCTGTTCATGATTGACTCAGCAGGGAACTGCTCCCTTTTAAGGGTAGAAGTCCAAATGAGAACACCTGTACCTTCAGTGCTTACAAAAGAGATTGCACTCTATCACGCAAGCCACAGACCCTAAATGGACATTCAGATCAATGAAAATGGCCATCATCTCTTCAATGTGATGGTTTCAGGGAGATACTATCTGCTAAGGGGCTGTGGCTGTTCTGTGTGCAGAAGGTCCCTAGTCCAAACCTTGGCACCTCCAGTTAAAGGACCTCACAAAGCATGAACTACATCACGCCAACCCCTCTCACGGATCTCACAAAGCAAGTGGTGGGGGAATTTCTTCTCTGCCTGAGCTGGTGCTACGAGAGAAAAAAGTACTGGACTCCAAAGGACTATCTTACTCCTGAAAGGTAGTTTCCAGTATTGTGGCTCAATAGCAGAGCTCCCATGTTCAAGCCCATTAAAGAGTCTAAGGTCCTGATCAGACAGCTTTTTAGATCCGCGCCTGGCATGAGTGCCTGGCGGATCTAAAGGTAATGTCCAGACAGCAACATCTGGGAAACCTTCCTCTTCCGTGAGCATCCCGTTTTGCCACGCTTCAGAGCCGTACTTAAAAGATACTGCTTAAAATCCAGAGTTTTCAGTTCCCGACGGGCCAATTGCAGACTTTCCCCATCTGATCATTGTAGCATGAAATCCTCCACGTGAAGCCAGCTGGGTGACCTTGGGTCAGTCACAGTTCTCTCAGAGCTGTTCTTTCAAGAGCAGTTCTTTCAGAGCTCCCTCTAAGCCCCACCTACCTCACAGGTTTTCTGTTGGGGGGAAGAGGAGGGGAAAGTGATTTAAGCTGCTCTGAGACTTCGAGTGAAGGGTAGGGTATACATCCAACTGCTGCTCCTCCCCCTCCCCCCTCCTTCTCCTCCTCCTCACTGAGAGTAATCATTTCCCTCCTCAGCCTCTTCCCCAGACTGAACATTCCCAAATTCCTCAGCTTTTCCTCATAGGGCTTGGTCTCTAGGCCCCTGATCATTCTCGTCGTTGACCTAGGAGCTTTCTGAGCTTTCCTTTTAATCCATGTTCACCGTGGTGTCCTCCAAGCGATTCTGCACTAAAATCAAATTCAACCTTCTTTTTAATCCAGGATCCCCCCTCCCCGTTCTGCACTAAAATCGAGTTTTACCTTTTTATTCCGGTTTCCCACCCATTCTGCATTACATTCCCTCCCTTCAGTGGTTAGCCCGGTTTCAGCCTGCGGTTGCCCCGGTTTATTTGGATGCTGTTTTGCCGTGGGCTTCAATTGCCTCAACCCGAACACTGAGAAAATCCAGAGTGGCAGGCAAATGCAGAAAGGGCCAGCGTACAAGACAACAGCGTACAAATGTTCACATTTTCTGTTAACTACCGGGCAGATACTACTTAAGAACATAACATAAGAACATAAGAGACGCCAATGTTGGATCAGGCCAATGGCCCATCTAGTCCAACACTCTGTGTCACACAGTGGCCAGAAATACCAGGTGCCATCAGGAGGTCCACCAGTGGGGCCGGGACACTAGAAGCCCTCCCACTGTTGACCCCCCCCCCCAGCACCAAGAAGACAGAGCATCACTTGCCCCAGAGCCCCTATCTATACCTTGTGGCTAATAGCCACTGATGGACCTCTGCTCCGTATGCTTATCTCATTCCCTTTTGAAGCCGTCCATGCTTGTAGCCGCCACCACCTCCTGTGGCAATGAATTCCATGTGTTGATCACTGTTTGGGTGAAGAAGTACTTCCTTTTTTTCCCTACCTGCTCTATCCCACGCATAATCTTATAAACCTCAATCATGTCACCCCTGAGTCGTCGTTTCTCCAAGCTAAAGAGCCCTAAGCGCTTTAACCTTTCCTCATAGGGAAAGTGTTCCAACCCTTTTATCATTCGAGTTGCCCTTTTCTGCACTTTTTCCAAAGCTATGATATCCTTTTTAAGGTGTGGTGACCAGAACTGCACACAGTATTCCAGATGAGGTCTTACCATTTATTTATATAGGGGCATTATGATATTGGCTGATCTGTTTTCAAAACCCTTCCTAATAATCCCCAGCATAGCATTGGCCTTCTTTATTGCATTCACACACTGTCTCGACATTTTCAGTGAGTTATCCACTACGACTCCAAGATCTCTCTCTTAATCAGTCTCTGCCAGTTCAGACCCCAGCAACGTGTATTTATATTTAGGATTTTTGGCTCCAATGTGCATCACCTTGCACTTGGCTACAATGAACCCCATTTGCCATGTTGACGCCCACTTGCCCATCTTTGACAGATCCCTTTGGAGTGCCTCACAATCCTCACTGGTTTTCACCAACCTGGCAGCCATATTGATGGATCCGTGGCTTGACTGAGCATTAGGCATGTCAGTGTAAACCTCCTGTCACACATTTGGCAATTACAAATAACATTGTCATGGAACAGTTGGGGGGGGGGGGAGTTCTAATGAACTTCAGATCAAAAGGGAAAAAAACCCCAGAAGTGGCAACAGCAGCAACAAAAAAGAGCAAAACAAAATTAATTCCCTTCCCGCAGGCCAAGTAAGATTAGTTTTAAAAATTAATGCAAACAAGTAACACAGCAAGTGCCTCTATTAAATTATGAGGCCACGCCATGTACACACGGCCGTTGTTTCCACCGCTGAATCCGTTATCTGAAAAGGTGCTCACTGTTTACCACGGTGTGAAAAGCTGTTTTCCTCTAGACAGGCCCGTTTCATTAAGGAATTGGATACTTGCCATGGACTTATTTTTCTTAGCATTGAAGCGAGGCCCAGTATCAAAGAGAGACAGGAAACATGGCCATGGCTGAGCGGGAGGAGGGAAACTTTACACAGACTTGCTTTCTGTGTTGTATCCAAAATGGCCTTAGCATGGGGGGGGGGAGAAGAAAAAGACAGCTTTGATCATAGGCGTAATCTTCGTGGGGGCGGCGGGGCGTCAGCCCCCGCCGAAATTTTCAGGAAGGTGCTCAGCCTCCCCCGGGAGCCACCCTTGCTCCTAGCAAAACAATGCCTCTGGCCCAGCCCCAGCCCCCCCCGGGAAATTGGAAAGTCTACACCCTTGGCTTTGATCAACCCCCAAAGCCCTCCATTCGTCAGCATGACCAAAAAGGGGGGTGCGCCTGGGCTTTTCAACTTTGTCGAATGAATGTTATTGAATATGAGGAATTTCAGACAGGCGATATATTCCGGTTCAGGAACGGTTCCCAAACGGTTTCTGGTCTGACATTTCAGACAGAACTGTTTTAGAATCAGTTCCCTACAGGAATATATTTGTACTTTCACACACAAACGCTTCTGTCCCATTCAGGAAACGGGGCTGGACCGTTTTACCTGTAAACCACTTCCAAGTAGTCTTCAGTTTCTTCTCACGGATCCAAAACGCTTTTTCCCCGCCGTTTTTGGCCCGTGTGGGCGATCTCCGGCTTTTTTGGGGGGAATGTTCACTTTAAAGCACTACAGCGCTATAACACAACAGCAAAACAGTGTTATAGCAACCCCATTGGAATGCCTGGAGTGTTGTGTTATAGTGCTATAGTGCTCTAAAGCCAATGTAAAAAAAAAAGCCGGAGAACGCCCGCGTGGGCAAAAAACAGCAGGAAAAACCGGGAAAAAGCAGTGCAGTCTGAAATGGCAAACTGCTTCAGATCCAGCTGTTTACCAGTAGGGGAAAGCCATGTGTGAAATGGCAGCCCTATACCAGTTTACTCCACGAAGGATCAAAAACAGCTTCAAACCGGCTTAAAAAGGGTAATCTGAAATCCCTCCATGTTAACACACAAGGGAAGCCAGCCTCCAGGTGGAACCTGGGGGTCCCCTAGAATTACAACTCATATCTGGACTACAGAGATCAGTTCCCCTGGAGAAAAGGGGTACTTTGGAGGGTGGACTGTATGACACTGTACCCCATTGAGGTCTCTATGCTCCCCAGACTCCATCCCCAAATCTACAGGAGTTCGTCAACCTGGATCTGGCAACCCTACCCCGTCATCCCTTACTGGTACCCAGGGGGAACCAAACTGACGAGGAAGAGGAGGAGGATGGTAATAATACATTGTAATAAATACAAACTATTATTTCATGTTATTAGAACATATTCATTCATCAAAGTCTATTTGGCACTGTTGTGCTGAGGAATGTCACAATTCTCACAAATAAGGCATTCAGAAACTGAATTTCCCCTGTTCACCATGCCCATTCAGTTTAGTTGACTCAGACATACATCGACGGTTTGTTTGCAGTTTAAACGGGAGTACCTGAGCATTGACGGTTGCACAAGTAGCTAGGTGGTAGCTGCTACTGGCGCATGCTCAGAACTCGTCAGATTGCTAGGGCTGATGGGAAGTGAACTCTTCTCAGCATTCTGATTTGGTTTGGGAAGTTACAAAAACTACAATTCCCATAAGGTCCTGGAGGAAATCCTACTGGGGAGAGTCATTTACCGAATACAGCTGGAGCTTCTTCGCTGTTTGAAGAACTAATTTCTGTGTCATATTCTCCTTCCCCATTCAGCAAGAGAAAGTTTATGGCTTGGGTAGGGGAGGAACCAAACCCATGCTCATTTTTGGTGAGCATTTCATTGAATGCTGGCACGTGACTGCTAATAATTTCTGACAGTTCAACAGGGGTGCTTTAAATAATGCCAAGAGCTTCAGGTCTGAGCACTCAACCATGAGGTTGAGTGCTGAGAAAGTGTGACTGGTCCAAACCGAGGGTTGTTGGAAAAGGCAATGTTTGGTGTACAAAGAAGAAGAGAAGAAGACCCTGCAGGGGGACAGCAAGAAGACAATAACATGGGATAGTGAGGTCAGCACCTTCTCTCTCCTGCAAAGTGTCATTCATAAGAACATAAGAGGAGCCAATGTTGGATCAGGCCAAAGGCCCATCCAGTCCAACACTCTGTGTCACACAGTGGCCAAAAATACCAGGTGCCATCAGGAGGTCTACCAGTGGGGCCAGGACATTAGAAGCCCTCCCACTGTTGGCCCTCCCCCCAAGCACCATGAAGACAGAGCATCACTTGCCCCAGAGCCCCTATCTATCCCTTGTGGCTAATGGCCACTGATGGACCTCTGCTCCATATGCTTATCCAGTTCCCTCTTGAAGCCATCCATGCTTGTAGCCGCCACCACTTCCTGTGGCAGTGAATTCCAAGTGTTCATCCCCCTTTGGGTGAAGAAGTACTTCCTTTTATCCGTTCTAACCCGACCGCTCAGCAATTTCATGGAGTGCCCACGAGTTCTTGTATTGTGAGAAAGGGAGAAAAGTACCTCTTTCTCTACCTGCTCTTTCCCATGCATAATCTTATAAACCTCAATCATGTCACCCCTCAGTCGTCGTTTCTCCAAGCTAAAGAACCCTTGTCTGTCTCCAGATTCCTTGTCTGTCTCCAGATTGCTATTCTCAGGGCAATTTCCCCTTTCTTCTCGGAAGTGCCACACTCAGGTTGCGATCACACACACTCAATAATCCACTTTCAATGCACTTTTCAACTGGATACAGTAAAAAACCCCAAACAGTTGGAAAGTGCATTGAAAGTAGACTGAAAGTGGATTATTGAATGTGTGTGATGGCAGCCTCAGTCTCTCTCTCTCCCTCTCAGCTAGAGATGTAGTTAGGAACCTATCTCTATATCTCCTCTTTCTTATCAAGTACCTAAATAAACATTTACCTACTCTTTAATCAGGTTGCACACTGTTAATTACTCTGCCGACAGTTTCAAAGATAAAAGAGTGGAGGAACAAATTGTGTACCATCTCTGGAGGTTGATGAAGGAGGGCTTGGATAAAAAACAATGTGATGTGGGCTCAAAGGGCGATGCTGAGAACAATGGTCTATCAAGGGGGCCTGGGTTGCCAGCTCTGGGTTGGGAAATACCTGGAGATTTTGAGGGGTGGAGCCTGGGGAGGGCGGGGTTTTGGGAGGGGAGGGACCTCTGCGGGCCATAGTGCCATAAAGCCCACCCTCCAACGCAGCCATTTTCTGCAGGGGAACTGAAATTGGTCATTTGGAGATCAATTGTAATAGTGGGAGATCTCCAGGTGCCACCTGGAGGTTGGCAGCCCTGAAGGAAGCTCCTCTGGGTCTCCGTTCAGCTGCCTCCGGTACTTTTCAAGGGTTTTAAACATTTCACTATATTAGCATTTCAGTGCCGCTAATGAAAACTCCCTGAACTTCCAGCACACCAGAACAGCCGCCTTTAACAACAACAACATTCAGAAAGGGACCTGGGGACCGCTTGGGTAGCTGAGTGCAGACATATTGATCACACACATTCCCCGCTGGGAAATATGAAGCTTCTTTGCTAATCGGGCAAAAGAGCGTCTTCTTCTTTTTTTAAACTAGCTCTCTAATGCTTCACTGCAAATCACTCCTGTAAAATGATTGTTTCCGAAGATGAGCAAGTAATAGTTACCGGCAACCCTAGGTGGAAGTAATGCTGTCCCATTTCAACAAAGAAAGAAATGGGATGCAAAATGTTATGCACACAAGTCTGGGGGGGATTGCATCCTCTTTGTTTCAGTCTTAAGCATATTTTTGATCTCAATCCCCATAGGGCTGCCAGCCTCAGGAGGGGATCTGATGATCTCCTGAAATAACAGCCAGTCTCCAGACGACAGAGATTAGTTCTTCTGAAGGAAATGGCTTAGGGTTGCCATCCCCCCGATGGGGGCGGGGATTTCCCCACTTTTGGGGGGCTCCAATCCACACTGGCCAGCAGGCTGGAAGAGGGAGCCCCGCCCCCAAAGAGCCCTGTCGCAACCAATGTCCTTGACACGATGACATCAACCAGACGCGACATCATTGTGCTGGGCATGTCGCATGGGGACACTCTAGCATTTGGCTAAAAACTCTATGGTGACCATAGACTTTTTTGGCCAAACGCAAGAATGTCCCCTGCATGATGTGCCTGGTGTGATGATGTCACTCCTGGGTGACATCATCACAGCGCACCAGAAGATCCCAGGGAACAGCCTGGAGTCCCCCACTGTCAGACAGTAAGTACCTGGCAGCCCTAAAATGGCTGCTTCAGAGGGTGGCCTCTTTGGCATTATCCTCTGCTGAAGTCCTTCTCCTAGCGTTGCCAAGTCAAATCTCCTTACCGGCGGGGGAGCGTTGCTGGCCTCCGGGAGCTCTCCTCGCTTCGCGCGCCGCCAGCACGTCCCGGAAATGACGCGCGACGTTGATCATGTTGGGGGCGTGGCCCCGATCATCGGAGGGGAAACCATAGAGCCACGCTGCGCTTCGGGGGGCGGAGTTCCCCCCGGGGCCCGATTCCGCGGCAGAGGAAATCGGGCCTCCAAAGCGGGGGTTTACCCGCCACCCGCCCCCACTTGGCAGCCCTACCTTCTCCTCCCAAAACTCTGCCCTCTCCAGGCTCTCCTACCCAGACTGACAGGAATTTCCCAGCCTGGAGTTGGCAACCCATATCCATGATGCATGCAACATTTTAATAAACAAGAGGAAATCCAACTCCGGTGACTCTCAGTATGTTAAAAAAGACTCCAAGACAGAGTTCCTCCCCCCCCCCCCCGCACTTTGGTGAGCTGCTTCACTGCCCCCGACTGCCCCCTTGGCAATGAGGTGAACTGCACAGGTATTTTGAAAAGCAACTGTCATCAGTTATCCGGAAGATTAATTAAGACACTGTAGGCCATCTTTCCACTGCCAGACCTGGCTGAACTTAATAGCCATTGATTTTATTCTGCAACCAGCATGTGCAAATGGAATTAAACTGCCCTGTATCATTTCCTCCTCTTGATTTATGTTCCCCTGGTAGGGTTCAGGGATATAGCAGCAAAAAGGGAAGATGCACGCACATCTAACAACACTCCCTGCTCCTTTTAGTGTTCAGGTCAAGATTTTCATTGTCAATCATGGCCGCTTGTGAGTTCTGATATCAGCTGGCAGCGCAAAGAAACACACTCCTCAGGGCACAACAGAGTTCCCAGGGTACAGGGATCTCCACAAGGTTAGGGGAAGGGCTGTGGCTGACTGGCAGAGCATCTCCTTTGTATGAAGAAGGTCCCAGGTTCACTCCCTGGCAGCTCCAATTAAAAGGATCAGGAAGCAGATGACAGGAACGACCCCTGCTTGAAACCCTCTACAACAGCTGCCAGTCAGAGTAGACAATACTGACCTTGATAGATGAAGGGTCTGACTCAGTACAGCACAGCTCCATGTGTCCGTATATGTGTTCAAGGTTGCTCTGCATTAGACTAGAAATCCTGTATGATAATCAATTTAACATGAATTTGCCTTCTTCATCCAGGTATTTCCAGCTAGTAATAGGGTTGCCAGGTCCTTACCTTCTGCTGGCGGGGGGCTCCAGCCTGCTCCCCCGGATCTTCTGGACCCGGAAGTGACATCATCACTCTGGGCACATCGTACAGGGGACGCTCTAGCATTTGGCCCAAAACTCTATGGTCACCATAGAGGTTTTAGCCAAATGCTAAAGTGTCCCACGCATGACATGCATGGCAAGATGACATCATTGAGCTGGGCACGTCAAACGTGGTGGGGCTCTTTGGGGGGGAGGCTTCCCCCGCTGGCCAGCTGGCCAGCAGCGGATGGCCCCCCTGAAATCAGGGGAACATTCGCCCCATGGGGGGGGGGGGTGGAAAACCTAGCTGGTAAAGGTACAAACTCCAGAATCCTTTTCTTAAGGAATAATATATATTTTTAGAAAAGAATCGACGTTAGCGAAACCCACTCATCTTGATTCAGATTGGGTCCATTTTCCCCAAGCTTTTCAGAGGCATCTTGGAGACACATACAGGCTGATTCTGGGAGTTCGTGGGAAGCTCAGAAAAACTAGACCCACTTAAGAACTCTTTACCCACCACCTGCTTTCCCCAGCCTTTCCTGCTATCAGTTTCCTCACCCTTTCCAGAGTGGTGAGAGAAGACAAACTGATGGCAGTGAAGCCTGTGGACAGCTGGTGCCAAGCGGAACCAGTTAAGAGCTGGGCTTCAGAGGGGAGTTTGGTTCAGCTCGTTAGGCCTGGCCTAAACGGGGAAGATGATTTCCAACTTTTCCAGTTCTGTAACTTGGCGCTCTCCTTAATAACATGGACAATGCTACAAATATAGTTTTAACTCTACACTTTAGACTAGGGATTGCACCTTATCCAGCGTGGTGTAATGTGAGTTGAACCAGGGCACATGAGACAACTGGGTTTCAAATCCATGTTTGCCATGGAAGCTTGCAGGGTGAGAGATTCCAGTTACATTTAAGAAGTGGTCTTTCACAGAGGCATTTCACAGTACCTACTACTGGATCTTTTAACTGGAGATGAAGGGGAATGAACCAGGGATCTCCTGCACACAAAGCAGACTGGCGGACTGAAGCCCCAAAATTTGGGGGGACCCCCACCTGGACCAGGGTCTGGCAACCCTAGGTGGGGTTTGGGGAGGGGAGGGACTTCAATGGGGTATAACGCCATAGAGTCCACCTTCCAAAGCGACCATTTTCTCCAGGTGAACTGATCTCTGTTGCCTGGAGATCATTTGTAGTAGAAGAAGATCTCCAGCCTACCACCTGGAGGTTGGCACCCCTACTGAACTACCTCAAGGTTGTTGTTGTGAGGATATAATGGAGGAGGTGAGAATAAAGTGATCAGCCACCTTGGGTCCAGGTTGGGAAGAAAAGCGGGATATGAATAAATAATAAAATACAATGAACAAATACAACATTTAATTCCCTTATAGAGGAACTGCAAATAATTGTCTACAAACCACAAGAGCACAGAAAATGGAGTCTGAAGAGGTAAAATCTTCTTCTTTTTAGGGGTCTTAAATTGCACTATAACAAATCTTCAGTTATACTTGACATAAAGAAATACCGGCCAGAAGGGAGGGGAAATGGGTCAAAAGTCTAGACAAGCTTTTTCTTCAACTCACTAGGGAGTCATTTTATAGTAACTGCATGAGGAAATTATTTAGGTTACACACACAATACCCCCTTTTCAAAAACTCATGGCAACCTATCAGGCTATCTTCAAAGGTCAAAGGGTCACCATGTTCAGAAGAATGGATTTCTGTTTGGGCAAGGAAGGAGGCTTGTCAGTCTAATTCATAAACAGTTAAGAGCTAATAAAGCTAGTTAAGGATTAATAATAAATAAAAACAGGACCTTCAATAAACCACATGTCTTTAACACATATCTTAAAGTAAGAATGCCTGTCGTTTCCTCTGACCCTTGAAGCCCACACAATTTTTTAAATCAAGAAGATAAAACTACAAAAATGTTCCAAATGCAGGTGGCCTTCATTTCACAAAACTGCTATTTTTAGAACCAAAAACAAAATATAGGATTCACATGTGCCAATTAAAATGCTTTTGAGCATCTCCCCACTGTCGCTGTGCATGCATGGAAGACAGAAATGTAGCTTTAAATGCACCTATATAACTTTTTCAAACAATCATAATCAATGCATCCTCTTTGGACTGGAATATGTCTATTGCTTTGGTGGTGGTGAAATTCATCACATTTCGTCCTTTCTGAATTTTTTTTGGCGTGTGTTTCAGATGGCCCTTCTGTTTGCCAATGGCTAACTGTGTCAACACTAATTTAGCGACACCTACTGGAAGAACACATGTATTATACAAAGCTTTAATAGAAAGTTTTTTAAAAAACAACCACCACCACCAAAGCAATAGACATTATTCCAGTCCAAAGAGGATGCACACATAAATAGGCATGGATCCTAAGCCAGACAACCAGTTTCTGAACCTGGCTCCCCTGTGAAAATTAAAAATAAATAAATAAATCCACAAGTGATACCAGGGATGGGGTTAGGTCTACAAACCCAGGAAATCTCCAGGTTGCAGAAAATTCAGAGAATTAAAACAGTGAAATGTTTGTCTTTTTAAAAGCTTTCAAAACGATATATTGTGATGCAATGTTATGCAGTCTCAGCTTCTATTTTGGGAGCTGGTTGGAAATCCCAAGAAATATGATTGACATAGGAGCCACGTTGGGGGGATTGGAGAGAAAGGCTGTCATGGGTAGGTGGGGGAAGGAAACTCTTCTATGCCACTCGGTCAAAGAAGTGGGCATTTGTTTTCTTTCCACAAAAAGACAACATGCTTCAGCAGTAGATAACGAGTTCACCACTGATTTCCTTCCATACACATCAATTTATTAATGAACAAACGGCATTCAAAGGAAAACCGAGACGGAAAATACAATAAAAGCAAAGAATCATGGGTTCACAATTCTCACAAGGGAGAAGAAAAATCAAAATAGGATTGGGGGAGTTAAAACAAGAAGGGATGAAAAATTCAACTTTGTCCCTAACTCAGTCAAAACCCAGAAGTCCACGCTGAAGCTCATGGTAGTTATACCTTAGCATGTTCTCTTGGACAATAGGAGAAAGCAGACTTGTTTCAAACAGAGGAAGCCTTTTTTAAAACTCAGGTTCCCTCTCCGATCTGGAAAGTCACTCCGGTTGAGTGAGAAGACTAGCAGGAAAGGTGTTCGCCAGGTGGAGGAGGTTTCACACAGTTGTCCGCATTAACATTCACCAAGCCTTTGCCTCAGTCTCTTTGCATAGCGGAGGGTCAGAGAGGCAACCTGATTCAGCTGTACCTCTACTGTTCCGACAGGGTCAGACCGGTGACATATGAAAATAACCCCACTTTAATTGATACCCGAGCTGCCAAGCTGTTGAATTTCTAAAATCCCTCCATCCCCCTACCTTGTAAGTCTAATGTTAATGTATGGCCCCATTTGCTGAAAGGTGCCAGAGACCATAATGTTCCTGCGCAGCTGTTGCAATCAAGGCTTTGAAAAATTCATGCTGTGCTCCACAAACCTGACAGTTTATCCAGTGCCAGTGCTCAGTTTCTAAAATGAGAAAGACCGCGGCTCAAGCTGGTTTGGATGCCGGGCCAGCCTGCCCTCTAATCCCAGAGACGTGGGAGAGCTGGTTGGAGTGACCCAATGAGGAAGGGAAGGTGCTTGCAGCGAAGGTGGAGGCGAAAATGTTATCTTTTTTAATGTTCTTCTTTTCTATATTATGGTTTATAGTGGGGGAACACTAGGGTTGCCAACCTCCCAGTAGCGGCTGGAGATTTCCTGCTGTCACAACTGATCTCTAGGTGACAGCGATCAGCTCACCTGGAGAAAAGGGCTGCTTTGGAAGGTGGACTCTGTGGCATTAGACCCCGACGAAGTCCCTCCTCTCCACAAAACCCCACCCTCCTCAGGCTCCACCCCCAAAAATCTCCAGGTACTCTCCTACCCAAAACTGGCAATCCTAGGGAATACCCTTGGACTCAACTGGAAGCTGCTAGTATTTTTTTTTTTTTTGTATCTCCACTTGATTACTCAGAAATGCTTCGTGGGGGCATTTGCAAGTGTTGACTGGAATGCTTGTAAAATTTCATGTGCACAGGCATACCCCTCTTGTTCCACTATTTTTTCCCTCCTCCTTCCCAACTAAGTTTTGACTGGGGAGGGGGAGATAGTTTGCCATGAGTATGAATGTTTGTTTAAGGATTCATACCCAAAGCAAACTATCTCTCCTTCCCCTGAGCGAGAAAAATCATTGGCCTCAGTTAGCTTAGTAGGGTGTGACTCTGTTTAGGATTGCGCTGCTGATCTGGTCCCAGAGCTGACGGGTAATGTTTTCCATGAAGAAGGTATTGTTAAGGCCTCGGTGGCATCTCCAGATAGCAACAGTTGGAAAGATCTTGGAGAGCCACTGTGATTAGGAGAATACAATACTGAGGAGGAGGAGGAAGAAGAGGAAGAAGAACTAGAGGAAGAACTAGAAGAAGAGAGATGTTCAACCAGACCTATGTTTGAGGCGGCAATAATCCATCTACAATGGCCTCCCCTGTCCTGTCCTGCTTTGCTTGCTTTAGCAGCATTCGCTAGTCCATCATAGCTACTCTATTCACCCATTCACCTGCCTTGTTCTATTCCAATATGCTGCTACTTATAATTAGAACTTCATTCGGTTCATTAAATTGCTCACTTGGCACCACTTAAGGGTTTTGATGTATTATGTTCTGGAACTGATAGATTTTATGAATTGTACTGTATTTCAAATTTTTGCATGTTTTAAGAATGCTGCAACCTTCCTTGAGCCTGCTGTGCAGGGGAGGGTGGGCTAAAAATCGAAATAAATAAATACATAAATACATAAATAAATAAGGAGACGGTGCTGTAGAGTTGCAACTGACTCATGGAGACCCCTTCCATGGTGTATTCCAGGCATGAGATGGGAAGAGGTGGTTGGTCATTGCCTTACTCCACACAGCAACCCCAGTCTTCCTTGGTGGTCTCCCTTTCATATATTGGCCGTGGCTGACCCTGCTTAGCATACAAACTCAGGTGAGCTCAGGCCAAACCAGGCTGCTAAAATGTGACCTAAGTGAAATTAAGTGGCTTCATGAGAAGGCCTAGAGAACACAAAAGAATAAAGTAAATGTTGAGTAGAATCTTTTTTTAAAAAACCACATCAAAGAAAAACAAGAGCTGAAGACAGCACAGTAATTATTGCTTCTTTTGTCTTCTCTTTGCTCTTTAGTACTTTGATGATTTTCGCTAAACTACATGCCATTCCTTTTTTGCAATCAAGGGCTGCAAATATCTAATATGCTAATGAGTTTCTGGTGTTGGGTGTGGTCTATTATGCTAATAAGTTCCTGCTGGGCTTTTTCTACAAAAAAAGCCCTGCTCCCATCCAAGCACTGACCGTGGTCAACCCTGCTTAGCTCCAGCTAAAGGCTCCAGGGGGATAGACAATGAGTTTTTCCTCTCCCTGAGCCCTTAGAGACCACTTGCTAGAGCAGACAATCTTAGTTCAGACACACTGAGTTGGCTTAAGTCAGTTTCATATGTTCACGGCAATATAAACCGAGAAGTCTTTTTTTAAAAAAAGAAACCACTACTCAGGTTCATTTAAGGGACTTCTCCTGGGAGAACGTTCATCTTCCATTTCACGTCGTCCTTTAAAGGGAAGTCCTTCCGTTCAAAGCGAATTCAGACTAAGCAGCAGCAGAAGAAAGGCCCTTTCAGATGCTGCCTTTTGGATGGGGGGGGGGGGAATAGAGTCCAGGAGAGTACATTACTGCTGGTTATTTGTGAAGCGGCAATGATCCGCTCCTAATGGGTATAAGGATGTGCTGACATCCGAAGCAAGACTGACAAGCCTACAGTTAACTGTCATTTCCTTTCCCCAGACTTAATAGCATTGTCAGACACCCTCCAAGCAAAAAGGGGAGAAGAAAGATCCCACCGCGTGACAGCATTCAGGGGGAACGCTCACAAATGCCATCGCCGGATTGGAAATGTCAGGTGCCAACAGAAGAGCCCTGATCAGACCGACAAGCATCAGGACGCATCCTTTGCAGTTATTTGAAACCTGTCATTTCTATTAACAAGCTAACTGCTGGTGGAGTCAGTCATTAGTTTGTTTCCGTGTACTTACAGATGTGCAAGCAGAAGCCCGGACCTCTTTGGTTTCCGGCTTATTACCAGCCGATGAGGGCTAGAGAGCAGAGCGGGCATCACTCCCTTTAGTCTCTGCTCATTAGTGGCTGGCAAGGCAAAGCCAAGAGAAATGGACATTGGTACAGTCTGGCTGGCTTTCCGGTTTTGCAGAGGAGGCCAGATAGATCTCAGTAGATTTAATTAAAACCACGGCAAAGAGAAAATGCAAGACAGAAAGGAAACGCAGCTGGAGACCACTCCGCTCTCGAGGTCTTGCCACTTTAATGAAGTCGGCGGGGCATCTGAAACTTGCCCCCCTTCCCCCACTGGCCAGGTGCTGAGGCTTGGCTTCTGGTCATATAACAGCGCAGTACTGAACAGGCAGCTTTTTTTTCCAGAGCAAAGGCTGGACAAGAGAACTGAAGCCAGGGTGAGGCCATGGCTCAGTGGCAGAGCAACTGCTTTGCATGCAGAAGGTCCCAGGTTCAATCCCTGGCATCTCCAGTTAAGAGTACCAGATAAGGAAGTGTGGTGAAAGACCCTTGCCTGAGACCTTGGAAAGCCACTGCTTGTCAAAGTAGACAGCACTGGCCTTGCTAGACCAATGGTCTGATTCAGTATAAAGTAGGTTTGGTGTAGTGGTTAAGTGCGCAGACTCTAATCTGGGAGAACTGGGTTTGATTCCCCACTCCTCCACTTGCACGTGGCTGGATGACCTTGGGCAAGCCGTAGTTCTGACAAGAGCTGTTCTTGAAAATGAGCCGTTTCTGTCCTCTCTCAGCCCCACCTCCCTCACAGGGTGTCTGTTGTGGGGAGGGGAAGGGAAAGGAGTTTGTGAGCCGCTCTGAGACACCTTTGGGTAGTGAAGGGTGGGGTATGAATCCACTCTTCTCTTCTTCTTCTTCTTCTTCTAGGTTCACGGGGCTGTAGTGGTTCAATGGTCAGATTAAGATCTGTGGGAAAAGCTCCTATCTCACACTCTTCAGTGAAGTTCCCTTGATGGCTTTGGGCTGGTCACTGTCCTAGGGATGCCAGCCTCCAGGAGCCATCTGGGGATCCCCAAGAATTACAGTTCATCTCCAGACTACAGAGATCAGTTCCCCTAGAGAAAAATGGGATGCTTAGGAGGGGGAACTTTTATGGCTTTGTAACTCACTGCGGTGGCTCAAGTGGTTAAGACGCTGAACTGCAGACTGGAAGGTCGGTCGTTCAGCAGTTCGAGACCCGAGTGCCCCATGGCGGAGTGCGCTCTCATCTCTGGTCCCAGCTCCTGCCAACCTAGCCGTTCGAAAGCAAGAAATTGCAAGTACCGCTTCGGTGGGAAGGTAACAACAATCTGTGCACCTCGGCGTCTAGTCATGCTGGCAATGTGACCATGGAAATGTCTTCGGACAGTGCTGGCTCTTCGGCTTGGAAACGGAGATGAGCACCGCATCCCTAGAGTCGGATTCGACTGGCTTTCGAGCAAGGGAAATCTTTACCTTTACCTAACTCACTGAGGTCCCTGCCCTCCCCAGGTTTCATTCCCAAATCTCCAGGAGTTTCCCAGCCTGGATCTCACAACCGTACCCCCCATCCAGTGTTCCCTCTAAGCTGAGACAGTGTGAGCTAGCTCACAGTTTTTTAGCCCCCGGCTCACACATTTTTGTCTCCGCTCAGGAAGGATGGCTTCAGAGCACACTGATTTCTGCAGTAGCCAAATCGCTCGCTCACAACTTTAATGCCAGTAGCTCACAAAGTAGAATTTTTGCTCACAAGACTCCACAGCTTAGAGGGAACATATCCCCCATCCCCTACCGGCGGCCACGGAGGACCTGGCACCCCTAACTACTACAGACTCATTTGTCTCCCAGATCTGTTGAGAGGATAAAATGGGGAAGAAGAAGAAGAAGAAGAGAAGAGATTGGATTTATACCCCGCCCTTCACTACCCAAAGGTGTCTCAGAGCGGCTTACAAATGCCTTTCCCTTCCCCTCCCCACAACAGACACCCTGTGAGGTAGGTGGGGCTGAGAGAGCTCTCGACAGAAACTGCTCTTTTTCAAGAACAGCTCTTATCAGAACTACGGCTTGCCCAAGGTCATCCAGCCAGGTGCAAGTGGAGGAGTGGGGAATCAAACCCAGTTCTCCCAGATTAGAGTCCGCGCACTTAACCACTACACCAAACTGTGGAAGGGAGAACCATAACTTTAGAACACGTCTTTTGGATGTACAGAACAAAGAATTCCGCTCTATTACTACCCTGTCCGAATTAGGAATGCCTCTGAAATTCTCCTCTGAATTTCTCTCTGGATTTTGACATTTCTGTCGGGATTGCTTCTGATTAGGCTTTAGTTCCAGTGTGGTCCCATTCCAGTGATGATGGAATCAATGAATATCTGACAAATGTTTACTCAGGACTGATTGAAGAAGTCCGATGACTGGGCCCAGTGATAGGAGCTGGAATGCTGAGCTGTGCTTAATTTTACCTTTATTTGATCTTGACACGAGAATAAAAAGGAATCACCTCCGGGGTGATAAACAGCAAGAGCTGGGAAATATATCACACCCCTGAGACCTGATTTGCCACTGCATTTTCCCCGGTTTATTTCCTTATAACAACTCCACCACCATAGATAAAATTCAAGTGGTGCATAATTGACATTTAGAGTTCCTCATTTCAAAGAAGGGAATACAGTTAGTCCTTTTCGTCACAGCCCTGCCACAGAATGAAGCACTGAAGTTTAATAAACTGGATGTCTTGTAGATAATATGGTTAGGACGGGAATCCGACCTTCTACCGGAAGAGAGGCAAGTCAGTTTTTCAAATGAAACTATAACACACTCCCAGGAAACAGGAGACCAGACTTTTGAAACGGACAAATCAAATGGCCGTACGAAGATCATGCAATAGCCTAGTTCATGGGGATTGGATTGCCAGGAAAAGACTACACTGGTGCTCCACGGAACACACAAAGCTGCCTTATATCTGCTTACTTATTTAG
The DNA here is from genome assembly GCF_001447785.1 of Gekko japonicus. NCBI lineage: Eukaryota > Metazoa > Chordata > Lepidosauria > Squamata > Gekkonidae > Gekko > Gekko japonicus. The sequence continues at coordinate 308,690 of NW_015170889.1, forward strand.
ATATTTATATCCTGCTTTCCTTCCCAATGGGGACCCAAAGCAGTTTACATCATTCTCCTCTCCTCCATTTTAAAGCTTCCATGGCAGAACTGGGTTTTGAACCTAGGCTTCCCAGGCTGTAGTCCAACACTCTAAACACTACACTATGCAGGCTGTCATTTGCCCACCTGCTGTAAGTAAACCTCTGCCCTCAGCCCCAATCCCCCACCTTCAAGAAACTGAGAAGCAGGAGAAAAAAAACGGCTGGAAAATGGCCTCCATAGTGAGTCTCGAAGAATTACCCCATGATTCTAGTCTTTACCATAGAGATTAGGGGAAATCCCTAGAGTGTCATCTGGAAGTGACATCACATCCTTCCAAACTCCACCCACCCCAAGCAACAGCTGCAAACTCTCCCAGAAAACGCTGAGGCAGTGTGGGCAACCTAATAGATCATATGCTTGGTGCCCACTCCATACAGTGGAACTCTGGTGAAAAATGAAACAATAAAAGCAAAGGGCTTCTTTGGCCCCGGTCACACGGCGCATTAGCCACGCTACAGAGACGGAAGATAAGCGGATTTTCCGGGCGCGATCACACCACCACATCTGGGAAGCGTAGAGCTCCCGTGGCGAACCCGAGGCTTCCCGCCGAAGATGCGGGGTAAAAAACTAGTACCTCGGAGGTACTAGTTTCCGGAAACCGCGGGGCAAGGGCGGGTGCCTGATCGCGTTTCCGGTGGAATTCCATGGCATCCAGCGCCCGCCTATGTCCCGTCGCAAAGAAGGGTTTTTTTTTAAGTCTCCACAGGATGCGCACAAGCACCCAACGGCGCAAGCGCATACTTGGGTTTAAAAACAACAACAACCCCATTTGCCATGGCAGCACCGCTTCTTTGCCGCGCCATCTGATCGGCACCTCCCCGGGCTCCCCCCCCAACCACCAGACGTTGGCGGGACAGCCATGCCTCCCCCCCGCGATATCCGGCCCGTTGTTGTCTAGAAACAACTTCCTGGTTTTGAAGCGTATTCTGTTTGACAGTCTGCTATAGATAGGCTGAAGACCTCCTTGTTGAGTATCGGCACTCTCCACTGTGTTCTTGCTTTATATATATTTTTGGTCTCTAAATACAGGCGCCCTGATGATGTTTATTGTGTTTAGCCTGTATGTAAACAAGAACACACACACCCCTCCCAATGTAGGATTATCATGTCCCCTAAAACTCAGACCTTGAGCCTCAGGAGGGAAACGCAGGATGCTATGCTGTGGTGTTTAGAGCGAACACTTACGATCCCCTGCCCTTGATCAGTGGAGCAGTGAGGAAGGGAACGGGGGGGGGACGACAATGCTGGGGCATCACTTTCTGTTTCAGAACAGGAAATGACATCATGGCATTCTAGACATTTTAAAATCTCAATGGTAAAAATCTGTAAATTCCTTAGAGACATGATGTCACTTCTTGTTCCAAAACAAGAAGTGATATCCAGCAGTCTCTGTTGCTCCCCCCACCAGTGCTCCCATGGATTGCCAGCCAAGCACTGGCAACCCTAGTGGTGCTTCAGAAACCTGATGAAGCAGGCTGGAGTCTTGTGGTTGTGTGTGTGTGTGTGTGTGGGATTTGGTGCGACACAGGATTGCCAGCTCTGTGTTGGTAAATACCTGGAGATTTTGGAGGTGGAGCCTGAGGAGCGCAGGGTTTGGGGAGGGGCAGGAGTTCGATGGGGTATAAGGCCATAGAGTCCACCTTCTAAAGTGGCCATTTTCTCCAGGTGAACTCATCTCTGTTGCCTGGAGATCGGCTGTAATCTCAGGACATCTCCAGCCACCACCTGGAGGTACACCCCACCAAAGTTCACTATGAAGAAAATGATTCAGTTACAGTTACAGTCCACAAACATTGCTGCTTCTTTTATTCCTTTATTTTATTTCATGCAATGCTGCTGCTGCTGCTTCCAAACAACCACAGGAATTACAGTTCTTAAATTGGTCTATATTCCATGTTATGTTAAGATGAAGATGTTGAAAAGCATGCTTTTCCATCACCATATCTCAGGCAACACATTTTCCACATTTGAAAAACCCAACAGGTAAAGTCAGGGCTTTTTTTGTAGAAAAAGCCCAGCAGGAACTCATTAGCATAATAGGCCATACCCAACACCAGGAATTCGCATATTAGGCCATACCCTGACAGCACAGCTCATTCGCATATTAGGCCACACCCCCATGTTACCAGAAGTGTGGTCATCCAGCCACACCCACATTTTGCTTCTTATTCTCTTTACCTTGTTTGTTGTCAAAACCCAGGGCTTTTTGCATGTTAGGCCACACACCCCTAATTGTAGCCAATCCTAATGAGTTGCTGCTGTTGGGTGTGGCCTATTATGCTAATGAGTTCCTGCTGGGCGTGGCCAACTTGGGAGCCAGACGGAACTCCATTCCTGTGAATTCCTGCCGAAAAATAGCCCTGGGTAAAGTTGAATGAATAATCAAAACCACAAGGTATTATTTTATGTTTTCCATCATCCTGCTTATTTTTAAACAAATCCCTCCTATTTATTTGTTATTAACTGTAATTCCTGTGGTCTAAAATATGTAAGTCTGCCCCTGTCAGAAATTATATGCTTATTTTTAGATTTTAAATGATGTCACCCAAAGGATTAAATTTAGCTCTTGATTTATCTATATTTCTTTAGCTAATTGTATACTTTCATAAGTCATGGCTGCCTGGAATAAGATTTGGAAATCGTATGTGCTGTAACAGGTGTGAGTGACCAAGGCATTGGTAGATAACAGAGTGGCTGTGGAGAGAGTAAAGAATGAGAGCCAGCAGAGGCCGAAGGGAAACACAAGATTAATTCAGAGGAGGAGGCGAAGAGCATGGGGTTAGCATGTCCTTGACTGCTCACACTTGAAAAAGAATGGATGAATATGAGTTGTAACCATATTATAATTTATTTGTAGAACAGCTCCGTGAATAAGAAAGCACTGGGGGAAACAGAATACTTACCTAGGAAATCCGTTGTTGTTTGGAAGCAGCGGCAGCATTGCATGAAGTAAAATAAAGGAATAAAAGAAGAAGCAATGTTTGTGAACTGTAACTGTAATAATTGTTTTTTCACAGAGAACTTTGGTGGAGTGTACCTTTGGTTAATCACTGTGGTCCATTTGTGGCTTGAACCCCCTGGAGGCTAACAACTCTAGGGGAACATCTGGTCCAGGCCTAACACACCTCCTTTGATTTTGAGAGGGGAAGTTGCTGTAGTATAGTAGAGTACTTATTGTTTAGGAGACATTCTGAGAAAGAACACCCATGACTGTGTGGGGAAGCGGAGTAAAGTAACCAGTGGAGCTGCAGTAATGCAAACTAACATACGCCTGTCTTGAATGAAGGTAATTTGTGAGTGCTATTTCTAATATTTCTGCATTTCCTCTTTGTGAATCTTAAAACAGAATATCTTGGAGACAATCTGTCTGCTCTAATTGATCAAAAAGTGCTTATTTGATGACCTGGAAGGAATGGTGCAAGTTCAGGATAAGAACTAAAGTCCTCTCCTGCTGTAAGTGTCTTGATTTGATGGTTTGATTGCTTTACTTTTAAACAGAATTGTATTTTTATATATGTTAGTCACTTTGGGGGCCTGTAAGACAAAAAAATAGGGTATAAAATAAATAAAAGACAAAAATATATTGAAGCCACTGAAGAACTAGTGTCCACAATACTCACATCTATACTGAAGGTTAAACATTACAGGCCACCACACATCATACATGGAGTCAGGGCTTTTTTTGTAGAAAAAGCCCAGCAGGAACTCATTAGCATAATAGGCCACACCCAACAGCAGAAACCCATTAGCATATTAGGCCACACCCCTGACAACACAGCTCATTGGCTTATTAGGCCACACCCCTATGCCTTCCCTTGGCTTGTCCAGGTGCCCTGCAGCTGTGGGGAGCCCGGGCAAGCCAGCCCTTGGAGGGGAGGCAGTTTAAATTGCCTTCCCTTGGCTTGCCCACGGGGTGTCCGGACAAGCCGACTCTTGGACAGGCTGGGGAAGGCACGGGGGGGCATTTAAATGCCTCCCCGATCATTCCAGGGCTCTCCTGGTTCACCCGCCTTGGAGTCGCCGGGGTTTTTTTTTTGCTCTCCTGGCCTTCCCTCTGCAGTCAGGCGTGCAGAGGTTTTGGCTGTAGTGGGTGTGGCCAATTCTGAAGCCAGCCGGAACTCCGTTCCTGTGCGTTCCTGTCCAAAAATAGCCCTGCATGGAGTTAAAGGAGGTGGAATTTCAGCAGTGTCTAGGGTTGCCAGGTGAGTGCTGACAATCAATAGGAGTTTTAGGAGGCGGAGACATTCAAATTAATGCTGTGGTGATGCCATAATATTACTTTTGGAGTGAACCCAGAAGTGATGTCAGAGTCTCAGCATGATGCTCTAGGATTCCACCAAAACTCTATAGTAAAACCATGTGAAAAAAAATGATAGGTTTTACCATATACTTTTGGTGGAATCCTAGAGTGTCATGTCATTGCATTGATGTCACTTCCAGGTTTGTGCCACCATTGGTACCATTTTTCTACTACTGCTGCATCAGAGAGTAGCTGTAGGCTAAAACCAAGGCTGAAGGATGGGAGACCTGTCCTCCCTAGCAGTATCATTAAACTTGTCTGGCTTGTGGTGGTGGAAACAAAGCAGATGGGATAAATGGTTTATAATAGATGGACAGACAGACAAGCAGATATAAGACAATTGGGTTTTTGGAAATTTTTACTCTGTTCTATTTAACCACTTTGCTATCAACTTCCAAGATGGCTTCCAAACAAGACCCATAAAATCACGGCAATAAAAACGAATCATTGGAATAAAGCCAGAAAACACTGAAGCACAAGCTAAACCAATATCAACAACTGAAAAAGGAGGCAGCTCACAGCAACAAATGAACATTAACTAAGTCTTGGCCTGATGTCTGAAGCTATCAAGCATCACGTAAGCAATGATGCAGAGAGTGTGCTAAAGACAGGGTGCCACCACAGAACAGACCCTCTCTGAGGTGCGCCCCCCATCCACTGCTGGCTACGGGGGGGGGGGGGGGGGCCTTCATAGATGTTCTCAGTTCTCAGGCTGGTTCATATGAGTCTTTGCATACGGATGACATTTATCTGTTGTTATCCACACAGACTCTGAATGGGCTTAAAACTGAATGATATAAATAGCTTCTCTTCCCTCTACAATAAGGAATCAGAAAAAGTGGGGTGGGAAGAATGGGATATGTTCCACCAGAATTAAATGTAAGCTCGTTTAAACAATATTATCTCCAAAGCCTAGAAAAGCATCTGCTGAGACTTTTACTTCCTTGTTTACAAAGAGAATTAAGTCAAGGCGATTGCAAGCCAGAAGAAGAAATGAATGCAGCCTGCAAAACGAAACACAATCATTTATTTCCCCTTCTCCCCTCCCTCCCTCCCCTCAACACATCCCTATTCAAACTGGTTATGCATCGGCGTTGGGGGGTTGGGAGAGCGAGCGAGAGAGAGCATTTTGCTCAGCTAAGTTCCCTACTATATTAATCTCATTATTCTTTGAACCGTTTAACTGGCAATGCCAAATGCAATTTGTATTCTGCGGCAAAGCGAATGCTCTAAACTGATTATCCCAATATGAACCGTGGCAATCCTCGATAGTGTTGGGCCTAAAAGGCCGACTTTCCCCCTGAATGGTGTTCCCATATGCCATTCTGAGTTGCACAACACAATGTTGCGTCTGCTTTGCAGGGGATAAATTAAGCGTGTGAAAGTCTTAGCAAAGCTCTCATTTTCCAGTTAATCACATCTCCCCCTAATCAAATTAGCACATATAATTCCTCTGGATGCGTGGCCTGCACACACACACACACACACACACACACACACACACACACACACACACAGACATACGAACAAATGCATTATCCCCCTTCTTTGGTTGAAAAGACAGAATCAGCAGGACGTTCTTCTCTCCCTCTGCTTGAGTGGACCTAAATAGAGGGCCGCTCCAGAAAGACAGGGCGAGATAAACTTTGGCAGTGCTTTCGGATTCCCAGCTCATTAAATTGGCTACCTCTATGGCCACCTCCAGGGACTGCTGAAGCGTTGCGTAATGAGATACTTGTTTAATTTCCTTTCAAAGGTTGGACATCTGCAACAAACCACCCCATTTCCAACCCCACACAGACAAACCCATCAATAGACTTTAGGCCTCTCTCTAGTTTGACGGAGTGTTCTCCATTGGAAAAAAAAAAAACCCAGATAATAAATTTTGAAGAGAAAGGAACAATTGCCATTAACTCGGAGCTCTCCGTAGAGTCGAAGTCCATCATGAAAATTCAATAGCAGCTGAGCTAAATGGATAAATGTTCACAGTCAACCTTTTTTAATTGATTTCCCTTCATGGAATGATCTAGTCTCTCTGAAGCTAGCCGTCTCGGAGCCCCTCTTTAACCTCTCTTTTCATTCCAAATACGTTTAGAAGCACTGAACAAAATGGAATAACTGAAATATTAATCTCCCTCAAGAGCAAAGGACAGCAACAAAACCTACAGCGGAACATTCCAAGCACGAATCTCCTCACAAACCCCATTTGTTTCAGGGAGGGGGGGAGCGTGGCACTTGTGGAGGGGGCTGGGAAAGGAGGGCATTCCCCTTTGAGGTTCTCGGATCAACTCCCAAGAGGGTCGACGGGCAGTCAGAGAACTCCCCAGGCTTTCTGCTCCTTTTGGTGTAGTACCAACGCTGACCTTCATTGAAAACCAACCACCATATCTTGGCACCATCAAGAACTCAAAAAGCTTTTCCCCGAAGCATAATAGAAATTCAGCGCAGATATTGTTATGTCTCCTTTGCTCAGTCACTTTCGCTTAAGCCATAATGAGGCCTGAAACATGCATAATGAAAGCTGTCTCAACAATATTTTCGCTTTAATGCTTTATTATGTCTTTGAATAAGTTTTAAGTTGTAATATTTCAACACTTGCCTTTCATCCCCTCCTTCCTTGCTCACCACGAAGGATGAGCAAATGTTCCCTATTCCGTTTATTTTGGAATCCCTTTATGTTTTTTTGTCTGTAGCTTTCGGTATCTCCCTTTCTCACTATCCGTTTCATAAAATTTGTTGGCATTGTGTCCACACATTGTGTGGATTTTGAGATGTGATTTATGTCATGATTATACATATGATATACCTAAAATACTCATGTAATAAAGATTGTTGATTGATTGATGCACAAAAACATTACAACAGGTATATTTTATGGGAAGTCTCTGGGGTGAGGAAACAGAAAATGGCACACAGCTAAGGAACTACGGGCTTGTATTTTATGTTTTGCTTTTTCGGCTTGCAGCTTGTCTCCGCCCTGGGCCGCTCGGGTAGGGCGGGATATAAATCCCAAAATAAATAAATATTTGTACAAGGGGGAAGCAAAATCAAAATGGGGATTCAGGGTCAAAGCAGTAGGTATAAGAAATGTACTCATTTAACAAATTTTATACCTTGCCTTTCTGCCCTCATAAGGGTCACCAATGTGGCTAGGGCAAGATTCTAAGCCATCCCTACACCCCACCATCATTTTATTTTAAATTTGGGGTCCTGTATCAACCCCCTGCCAGTTGCCAGGCTTGGCTTGCTACCCCTGGTATGTGGGCTCTTGCCTATTTGTATAAACAGAAATATATTTTTAAAATGTATATAAATTTCCCTCTTTTCTCCCCAGGGCCAAAGAATATTTCAAAATGGTTGACATAGGGTTGCCAAATTAAAAATACCTACTGGCGGGGGAGCGTCCATCCGCTCTGGGAGCTGTACGGGAATGCGCGTGCGCCCGAAGCGCGCGCGCGCCACCAGAGCCTCACCGGAAGTGACGTCACACGCTGGGCGGGGCCACACCATTTGAGGGGAAAACAAAGAGTTTTCCCCTCAAATGGCGTGGCCACGCCCCCAGCGTGCAATGTCACTTCCGGTGACACGCACGCCGGGGCGGGGTTCCCCCTGGGTCCCGATTCCCCGGCATTGGGGAACGGGGCCTCCGGGGCGGGGGATTTCTGCCCTACCGGGGGAGTTGGCAGCCCTAGGTTGACACAATCCCAAGAGATTTACTGGGGCCCGAGATACAGGGGAATTCAGACCAGACTGCAACTCTTTACAACAATGCCTTGGATCCTGTACCTGTACCTTGAGGATTCCCAGCCTCTTTGAGCCTGTGGACACCTCTGGAATTCTGACAGAGATTGCTGAGCACAGCCATGGAATGGCTGCCTCAGGAGGTGGAGCCAGCCACAAAATGGCTGCCACAACTTACCTTCAGTTACACAAGTGAAGATCCTTGTGCTGTGGTGGTAGCTGCTGCCAAAGCAACATTTCCAAAAATCTGCACAGCCAATGGCCAATAAGAAGCAAAAGCTCCACCTAGCCCCACCCACTGTCAAAAAACCCTTGGTGAGCACCAGAAAAGGTGTTGGTGGGTGTCATGGCGCCTACGGGCACTAACTTGGAGACCCCTGCTGTATCTTGTTTTTGCTCACACTCCTCGTTCTTCATTGGGGAGGAAGACTTGTGTTGCGGAGCACGTTCCTCTTGCACTAGGCACCTCAGCTCCTTGGAAGACATTGATCTTGTATGAATGGAAGTGCCCATCACCTGAGGAACACATGTCTGTGGACACAATCACCTCCACAACAGACCAAGGGAGCACAAATGGAAACATGAGGCAGAATCCAAGCCAATATGTCTATATACTTTGCCTTTCTCCTGACACTGTGAAGACTCACGGCGACAAATACGAGACAAAAATTACCATCCACTAAAACCATCCTTATACGAATAAACAGTAGCCCACTCCCTGGGGGTGCCAGGCCAAGGGGGTCCAGAACATAGTGAGGGAGTGGTGTCATGAGTGTGATGATGTCATTTCCAGGGAAACCCCAGAAGCAATGGTGGAAGCTCTAGGAATTACCAGCAGAGGTCATTTCGGGGGGGATTGCGGGGGATCGCAGTTCCCCCGGGTGAGGTACGGGGGGCGGGGCACATGACGAAGCCCCGCCCCCTGCTTCCGGCCGCCCCGCTTCCGGCCCTCATTCAGCCAGGAGGAGGCAGGAGAAGAGGGAGGGTAAGTTGCTTCCTCCCTGCCTCTCCCCACCCCTGCCTGCCTGGGGCCAGGGAGGGCCTTCGCGGGGCTTCCTTGCACTCCCGCCGGCCATGCAGGTCCACCGCCGGGCCCCTCATGGGGCTCGGCAGTGGAGCTGCAAGGCCGGCGGTGGCGGACGCCGCGACCGTTGGGGGCGGGGTGTGTGGCCTTACGACACACTTCCGGTGATGTCAGGGGGTGTGGCCTCATGACACACTTCCGGTGATGTCAGGGTGTGTGGCATATGCTAATGAGTTATGCTAATGAGTTCCCCTAGCTCTTTTTCTACGAAACGACCCCTGATCACCAGAAATTCTGCAATAAAACTGCTTCCCCAGAAGTTACATCATTACATTCGCAATGCTGGTGAGTGCTTTAATTATCCATCCACTGGTGCTTGGAGCTAGGGTTCCCAGTCCCTTGTGTGGGTGGGGGAAACCCTCACTTCTGATGGGCTCTTGTGAGAAATCCTGCACCCAACTGACCTCCCCAGGCAACCTCTGGTCAAACCGGAAGTGCAGGCCCAAACGTGATGACATCACCCGGTAGTGATGTCTTCATGTTGGGGATGCGACACTATGGTTAGAATCATAGAGTTGCTTCCTGGCCCCAAAGTGGCAATCGGCATTTCCCTGGGCGTGTAAAAAAGGGCCAGAAGAACTAAGCACTGAGGCAACCCTTCCTGCCCTCCCTCTCGTGATTTGCGGGCAACACTCCATGGTTTGAAGCCAAATTTACCATAGAATTTTGCTCAAAAACCAGTGTGTTCCCCCCCCCCCATGTGATGACATTAGTTCTGGGTGACGTCATTATGTTGGGGCCTGCACTTCTGGGTTTATCAGAAGTCGGGAGCCCCCTGCTGGACAGGTAAGTGGACCTGACAACCCTACTTGGAGCTGTGGTGGGCAATGGGAGGTCAGGGCAGGTGATCCCCTGTCCCAACTGGGGGCTTGGTAATCCCCCCACACTCATAAGTCCTCTTCAGTAGCTCCGTTTTACAGCCTTGCTGTGTACTGAGGCAAGAGACCTCTGTGAAACCAGATCCTGGGGGACAAACAGCAGCTGTGGACTGCAGCCTTCCATGTCCTCATTGCAGACTTTCTGGAAACATCTGGCTGGGTTTATGTTAGCTCTAGACAGATTCCATAAAGGTCTTTGTATGTTCCTGAGCTCTCGTGTTGGTTGCTCTGCAAAGGTTTGTGTTCTTTTTGGCACAAGACATCACAGATGGCATGCAGAGGAGAAAAGAAAACTTCTAAAAATCATTTCCAATCTTCCGCATGAGTCAAACTGATGACCATTCATGAAGAAGCTCAAACAGTGCAGAGAGCTTGCCAAGCTAGCGAGTCAAGTGGCATCCCTTCCATTTCCCTGCTACTTCTTCCATGCAGAGAAATCAATCACTATTTTCATATATCCATAGACCAGTTTGGTGTAGAGGTTAAGTGCGGAGACTCTAATCTGGGAGAACCGGGTTTGATTCCCCACTCCTCCACTTGCACCTGGCTGGATGGCCTTGGGCAAGCTGTAGCTCTGATAAGAGCTGTTCTTGAAAAAGAGCTGTTTCTGTCAGAGCTCTCTCAGCCCCACCTCCCTCACATGCAGTATTCCCGCTAAGCTGAGTTAGTGTGAGCCAGCTCACAGTTTTTTAGCCTCCGGCTCACACATTTTTGTCTCAGCTCAGGAAGGATGGCTCCAGAACACACTAATTTATGCAGCAGCCAAATCACCTGCTCACAACTTTAATGCCAGTAGCTCACAAAGTAGAATTTTTGCTCACAAAACTCCACAGCTTAGAGGGAACATTGCTCACATGGTGTCTGTTGTGGGGAGGAGAAGGGAAAGGAGTTTGTAAGCCGCTCTGAGACACCTTTGGGTAGTGAAGGGCGGGGGATAAACCCAATCTCTTCTTCTTCTTGAAGGAACCAGTGGTACTGTCTTCTCTACAGTTTTAGCCCCTCCCACCAAGGACTTCAGGGTAGAATATATGGCTGTCCCATCCATCATTTTATTCTTATAAGAACTCTGAGAGATAGGTTAGGCCAAGAGGAGGGCTGACATCAGTGTGCCCTCAGGTAGGACAGCCGCCAGGGCCCAGGGCTTCTGGCAGAGCCCACTGCTGCCCACCCCTCCCAACATGACCTTTCCCTGCCCGTTCACTTGTGAGTACTCCATCACTCCCACCTCACACAGTGCGATGCCATCAGGGCTGAGGGCAGCGCAGGTGGCTGTAAGCATGGTCCCTGGGAAGGCTTGCAAGTGGGGCAGGGCAAGGAGGCACCGGCAAGGTGAACAAGTGGACGGAGAGCCCCTCAAAATCTGGAACAGGCCCTGGAGGAGTGAATGAATGTGGATCATCCCAGTCCAATTCCTGTGCTCTGATTTACTACATCACACTGTTGACCATGTCTGCCAGACGGCTTCTTTATTTCTTTAGATATTTACAAGTGGAGGAACCTGCAAGGAGTTGTGGAGTCACTTCATTTCCCCCTGTGTCTTATTGCCTCCTACCTCCTCCTTGTCTCCTCCTGGAAGCCTCTGCATCCTCTCCCTTTTCCCTGCTTCCTTTTCTCCTTTTATCTGCCTCCTTTCAACTTTATTTATTTCTTTGATTTATATCCCGCCCTCCCCGCCAAGGCAGGCTCCCCGCCAAGGCAGGCTCCCCGCCAAAGCAACTCATGTTTAGTTGCTTAATCGATACCCCACCTTTCTCCCCAATGGGGAGATAAAGCTGTTTATATTGTTCGCCTTTCCTCCGGATGAAGGCCCGGAAGTGAGGTCCTTGCACTGAGCACTGCTCTATGAATTTCCTGAATCTCTATGGAGGAATTCCTAGAGCATCACTCAACATGGTGATGTTGCTTCCAAGTCTTCATCCAGGAGCGATGTTGCTGTGACACCATCTGCCTCCCCGGTTTTGCTCCTGCTGCTGCATTGAGTAACAGTGGGGGACAGCGGCGGGCAACCTGGCCGCCCTAATATATTTGAATCTATAATAAGAACATAAGAACATAAGAGACGCCAATGTTGGATGAGGCCAAAGGCCCATCCAGTTCAACACTCTGTATCACACAGTGGCCAGAAATACCAGTGCCATCAGGAGGTCCACCAGTGGGGCCAGGACATTAGAAGCCCTCCCACTGTTGACCCCCCCAAGCACCAAGATGACAGAGCATCACTTGCCCCAGAGCCCCTATCTATACCTTGTGGCTAATAGCCACTGATGGACCTCTGCTCCATATGCTTATCTAATTCCCTTTTGAAGCCGTCCATGCTTGTAGCCGCCACCACTTCCTGTGGCAGTGAATTCCAAGTGTTAATCACTCTTTGGGTGAAGAAGTACTTCCTTTTATTGGTTCTAACCCGACCGCTCAGCAATTTCATGGAGTGCCCACGAGTTCTTGTATTGTGAGAAAGGGAGAAAAGTACCTCTTTCTCTACCTGCTCTTTCCCATGCATAATCTTATAAACCTCAATCATGTCACCCCTCAGTCGTCTTTTCTCCAAGCTAAAGAGCCCTAAGCGCCTTAACCTTTCCTCATAGGGAAAGTGTTCCAACCCTTTTATCATTCGAGTTGCCCTTTTCTGCACTTTTTCCAAAGCTACAATATCCTTTTTAAGGTGTGGTGACCAGAATTGCACACAGTATTCCAGATGAGGTCGCACCATTGATTTATATAGCGGCATTATGATATTGGCTGATCTGTTTACAATACCCTTCCTAATAATCCCCAGCATAGCATTGGCCTTCTTTATTGCAGTCACACACTGTCTCGACATTTTCAGTGAGTTATCTACTACAACTCCAAGATCTCTCTCTTGATCAGTGTCTGCCAGCAGTTCAGACCCCAACGTGTATTTATATTTAGGATTTTTGGCTCCAATGTGCATCACCTTGCACTTGGCCACATTGAACCCCATTTGCCATGTTGACGCCCACTCGCCCATCTTTGACAGATCCCTTTGGAGTGCCTCACAATCCTCACTGGTTTTCACCACCCTGAACAACTTCGTATCATTCGCAAATTTAGCCACTTCACTGCTTACTCCCAACTCCAAATCATTAATGAACAAGTTGAAAAGCAGTGGACCAAGTACTGATCCCTGCGGTACCCCACTGCTTACCCCCCTCCACTGAGAGAACTGCCTATTTATACTCACTCTCCGTTTTCTATTAATTAGCCAGTTTTTGATCCATAAAAGGACTTGTCCTTCTATCCCATGATTTTTGAGCTTACTTAGGAGCCTTTGATGAGGAACTTTATCAAAAGCTTTCTGGAAGTCAAGGTAAACAATATCTATTGGATCCCCCTTGTCCACATGTTTGTTCACCCCCTCAAAGAACATTAACAGGTTAGTGAGACAAGATCTTCCCTTACAGAACCCATGTTGAGTCTGCCTCAATAGGTTTTGTTCATCTATGTGCCTACTAATTCTTTCCTTAATAATGGTTTCCACCAATTTACCCGGTATCGATGTCAGACTGACTGGCCTGTAATTTCCCGGATCTCCTTTGGGAGTGTAATAGACAAGTATATAAGTGTTGGGAGGCAGATGCATGCATTGAAACACAGCAATCAATCAATAAGCCAATATGGGTTGCACCCTAGGAGAAACACCAGTACCTTCCAGTGCAGGATGCATCCCTTTAAAAACAGCAGCCATTTTCTTGCTAGCAAATGCACAGAGATACTCTAACAGAGGCTGGGGACCCCCTCACCCCCCAAAGCTCCTAATAATCAGCAATTGTACATGGCTATCCATTTTAAAATAGTTCCAACGGGCCAGTGGCTTTAGCCTTTATCTTGGTGGCTGACCTTGCTAATACAGTATGTTGATCCTTTGCCAGCTAATTGGCAGACTGTAAAGCAAGGCTTCAAGCTGTGGGCAATGAGCTGTGGCAGGAATGAATGAGTGGGTTTTAACAGCCAGGATCTGTAGCCTACTATCTGTAGCTGACAGCTGTCACCTTCTCTACAGAGACTAAAGCCAAGCCCTCCATTTAAAAAGCTGCATGGCTGATCAGATTACCCGGACGGTGTGTTAGGGCCGATTACACCAAACTGGCATGGGCGTGGGAGAGGGGTGGCAGTGATAGGAGGTGGAAATTAAGTCTATAAATAGAGGTTTCTGCTTAGACTCTGGAAGAGTGACTGATGTTCACAGATTCATAATGCGAGAAGCAATCAAAAGGCCATCCCTGTTACCAGGGCTTTGCTCTCGTTGCAAAGATCCGAACGGGCTTCCGGTTGGTTCGCCAGTGCAATTCAGAAAGGCTGATGTTGACTAGGGATTCTGTGGATTCCACTGCAAATGTGTCCAGCAGGCAAAACAGTCAAAATGACAGTCGATCGGGCATGAGCCCATTACCCAGTCTGTTTGGTTCACACGCTGAACAACCGCAAATGCCCGCTGAATAGATTAGCGTTCGGTGTTAACCGAATTGCGCAAGCACAAAGACGGTGACACTTCAAACCAATTAGAAGCCATCACTATCACTAGGGGCTACATAAATGAACTGAGAAGGGGAGAATCTTATTACGATATAACATCTATTTATGAACGATTTATACGATTTGTGACATTTAATTGTCTTAAAGAATTGCCAGCCGAACAGAGCAGTTATGTGGCAAGGGTGGGGATGGGGAGCAGAGCTCAATGGGGCTTCATGTCAAAGCGCATGAGCAAAGAGCAGGTTGCCATGTACTGCATGGATAGGAAGGAATGCAGTGAAGCCAGTTGTTGAGCAGCCATAAACAGACTGACAAAAAGACAAGCAGAGCATGAAAAAACTGGCTCCCTGTTCATGACAGGTAACAAGGCATAAGCAAAACTGCAGCATGTTCAAGCATTCCTAACATACAAACGTAAGAACATGAGAGAAGTCAATGTTGGATCAGGCCAGTGGCCCATCCAGTCCAATACTCTGTCACACAGTGGCCCAAAATACCAGGTGCCATCAGGACGTCCACCAGTGGGGCCAGGACACTAGAAGCCCTAATGTCGACTACAAAGGTCTAAAGCAAATTGTAGCTTTAGCAGTTTGGCGTAAGGATTAGGAGCATGGCCTCTAATCTGGGAAAACTGGGTTTGATTCCCCACTCCTCCACATGCAGCTGTTGGTGTGACCTTGGGTCAGTCACAAGTTCTCTCAGAGCTGTTATTTCAAGAGCAGTCCTCGAAAGAGCTCTCTCAGCCCCACCTACCTGACAGGGTGTCTGTTGTGAGGAGAGGAAGGGAAAGGAGATTGTAAGCCTCTCTGAGACTCCTTCGGGTCTCTTCTTCTTCTTCTCCCATAGGAACCGTCTCATAAGAAGATGCCCCTCCAATCTTGTTTGTCTTTTTATTAATTAAAACAGCACTTGTACTGTTAGACATTGAAGAATTTCTCCAGGGAGATTTACTGGTGCCACCACAGGTGCTAGCCAATCAGCACTATGCACAGCAAGCTTCTTCTGCAGACTGGGAGAACCGATTTCCCCTGAGCTTGATACTGGATAGAACTTGCACATCTGCTCAAACTACTGCAATTTTGTTTTCTCAGTATTCCCACTCCTCTGTTTAGGAATACCTGAATCCATGTAAAGTTGCTCCCCACCCCCCAAAATACTTATGATGTGGATATAGTACATGCATTTCGTCATGGACAGGTGTCCAGCTTTGATTTGCTCCTTCTCACTTTACCCAGGAGCATGGAAAGAGGTTTAAAGTATATCCTTCCCATGATCATCATGACCGTAGTGTCTCATCAGGAGCTTTGAGAACATTCCAACTGGAGCTGAAAGCATTTCAAGGCCTTGAGCGACCCCAAAAGTAGCACATCCCCCAGATCACTTCTCAGTAATGTGTACACTGCCTATTCTAAGCTTGACAGTCCCTTGGGAGCGATTGGTGCAGAAATCCACACTATGATAAAAATAAGAGCTTCTCCTTTTGAAATCCATTCCACCCATCAGTGCAGACCTCAAGCAGAACAGCTGAGCTTTCCAAAGGACCTCTGAGACAAGGGACACATCACATGTGACTTATCTTTAGGCCAACACTGATAGCAAAGCTTAGGTAGTGGCCATCGAAGGGATATAAATGGCAGGAGTGACATGTTAGAGTTATGTTCAAATTCTTCCCAGAAAGCCATCCTGCTTTTATCCGATGAATCCTTGAAGAGTGACGAATAGCAACAAATGTGCAAGCAGGACCAAGCAACCAACAGTACCTCCAGGCCCGTAGCCAGGATTTTTAAAGTGGGGGGGGCATTTAAATTTCTTAGGGGGCACTGGCTAATCAAATTAAAGGAATACCCGGCTCCTTCCCCGCACCTGCCACCACTCGGGGCCCCTGGGCTGGATGGGAAGTCGTGGGGCCTGGCCAGTCAGTCAGGGGGCCTAGCCCCGAGGCGCCCCACTGTAGCTACGAGCTTCAGTACCTCCAACCTGCTTGCAAGGCAGAAATGTAAAAAATGGAGCATTAAAATGGCATTTGTGTTGGATAGATGGGGAATTTCACATTCGGAGTTGCAACAGATGGAGAATTTCACACTCAGAGCTTTTGGGTGAGGTGGTAGTAGTCCACAGGACATTGGCCTTCCCTGCCTAATCTGTTCACTCTGCCTCAATTTGTACTGCCTATACCAACTTGGTGCTAGAGAAATATGCCCCCCCCCCGGCATTGTTACAGCATGTACTACAGTCAGATATTATCAAACTCCCACCAGGTATTAATGTAAGCACTGAAATAGTTATTCTGAGGAAATGTTTGATGTTTTTATGGATTTTTATTGTTTTATCATGTGTTGTGAGCCGCTTTGAGCCCCCTTGTCAGATAGGGCAGGATATAAATCAAAGAAATAAACAAATAAATATATAAATATCTTACCCCCTAGGAACCCCACCCCCAAAGTACATGATGTGCACGTCATCCGGAAGTGATGCGACCACGGCGGGCACGCTGGGTGTGGGGCCACGGTCATCCAAGGGAAAACTCTATGGTTTTCCCTCGAATGGTTGTGGCCCCGCCCCCAGCGTGCCCGGCGTGGTCGCGTCACTTCCGGGTGATGTGGTTGCGGGGCGCGCGCGCACTCCAGGACCAAGCCGGGAGTCCCCCACTGCAGCAACAGGTAGGACTTGGCAACCCTATTTCCCCCTCAGAAGTTAAAAATCCCTTCCAAAGAAGCTCTCTGTAGGTTTTGTCATGACTTTCTTTCCAGGAAATGAATATCGAGCAGGTAAGATAGGGGGAACCTCTTCTGGATGCCTCAGGGTACGAAGAACCAAAAGGGTGAGAAGAACGTCTAGTGAAGGGCCAATATTAAAAACCTAGTTAAAACTTCTACTATACAAAAATACAAGTATTTATTAGAAAGACAGTTAAAAACATACGTTAGGGCCCAAAGTATTCCTTCCTCTTCCTGGTCCAATATTCACTTATTGGTTATCTTATTGCAATATGCATTTAAGTTATGTGTACCTCAATATTGTTTGACCTCTGAAGAAGGCCCCAATAGGGCAGAAACTAGGGATCCCCCTTGCATGGCCGTGGCACCGCCCCAAGTGTGCCTGGCGTCCTCCTGCCACTTCCGGGTGACGTTCGTGCGGTGCGCGCGCCCACAAGACGCCGGCCGGGAGCCCCCCACTCCCGGCAAAGATAGACTTGGCAACCCTAGCAGAAACGCATCAGGTCACGTGTATTGGCCCTTGTGTTTAGGCTATACTTTTTAACGAGGCTTTCATTGGACCCTTATGTATGTTTTTAACTGTCTCTCTAATAAATACTTGTATTTTTGTATAGTAGAGTTTTTAACTAGGTTTTTAATATTGGCCCTTCACTAGACTTTCTTCACACCCTTTTGGTTCTTGATTCCAGTTTTTGGGTCAGGTTTGTTTCCCCCTCCCTGTGTCCTACTGCCTCAGGGTACCTTCGTGGCCAAAAGATTGCACCTATTGAGTTTCTATTGAAGCAGAGAAAAGATGGCAGCTTTCGCTGTGAGCCAAAATTTTATGAGCAAATTCTTTTTTAAATGCAGAACAGGGGATTTTGAGAGACCCAGAATGTTCTTCAATAGCTTGCCCCACATGTTATTTTTTTGCACCATTCTGTGCAGGCAGCTGATGCAAGGCCTTTTTTAAAAAAATAAATAAATAAGAGTCCTCTTGTTTGCTGTTTATGTGACGCTGAGCCAGCATGTCAATCTCACAGGATCAAATTGTTACCCCTACCAGCTTTATTAAACAATATTCTTGCCTTTGGTTTGATTGGGAAAAATTAGCGTCAAAGGCAGGGCTAGCGAGAGGCTGGGGGGAAGCAAGAATCTGTTATCAGTGTTTATGCAGAAAGTCCCTTTTAGGTCCTTGGTTGAGTCAATAACCAAATCCAAATTGAGATTTAATGGGTTTTATTAAGAATATAATGATTTAGATATTTACATTCAAATCAAGGATTACAGGCATACAAGGAGAAGCAAAAGGAGTTAGCTGACAAATAGAGAGGATGGGGGAGATCGGGGTTATACTATACCTGTCCTGTAGAGGTGATGAGGTCCAGATGTAGTGAGAAGGTGTGTGGACCCGACCAGTTATGATCAGGGGCAGGGCTCTTTTTGTAGCAGGAACTCCTTTGCCTATTAGGCGACACACCCCTAATGTAGCCAATCCTCCAAGAGCTTACAGAGCTCTTCTTACAGGGGCTACTGTCAGCTCTTGGAGGATTGGCTACATTAGGGGTGTGTCGCCTAATAGGCAAAGGAGCTCCTGTGGCTAAATTTGCGGATGATACAAAGTTGTTCAGGGTGGTGAAAACCAGTGAGGATTGTGAGGCACTCCAAGGGGATCTGTCAAGGATGGGCGAGTGGGCGTCAACATGGCAAATGGGGTTCAATGTGGCCAAGTGCAAGGTGATGCACATTGGAGCCAAAAATCCTAAATATAAATACACATTGATGGGGTCTGAACTGGCAGAGACTGAGCAAGAGAGAGATCTTGGAGTTGTAGTAGATAACTCACTGAAAATGTCGAGACAGTGTGTGACTGCAATAAAAAAAGCCAATGTTATGCTGGGGATTATTAGGAAGGGTATTGAAAACAGATCAGCCAATATAATAATGCCCCTATATAAATCAATGGTGAGACCTCATTTGGAATACTGTGTGCAGTTCTGGGCACCACACCTTAAAAAGGATATTATAGCTTTGGAAAAAGTGCAGAAAAGGGCAACTCGAATGATAAAGGGGTTGGAACACTTTCCCTATGAGGAAAGGTTAAGGCGCTTGGGGCTCTTTAGCTTGGAGAAAAGACGACTGAGGGGTGACATGATCGAGGTTTATAAGATTATGCATGGGAAAGAGCAGGTAAAGAAAGAGGTACTTTTCTCCCTTTCTCACAATACAAGAACTCGTGGGCACTCCATGAAACTGCAGAGCGGTCGGGTTAGAACGGATAAAAGGAAGTACTTCTTCACCCAAAGAGTGATTAACACATGGAATTCACTGCCACAGGAAGTGGTGGGTGCTACAAGCATGGACGGCTTCAAAAGGGAATTAGATAAGCATATGGAGCAGAGGTCCATCAGTGGCTATTAGCCACAAGGTATAGCTAGGGGCTCTGGGGCAAGTGATGCTCTGTCTTCTTGGTGCTGGGGGGGGTCAACAGTGGGAGGGCTTCTAATGTCCTGGCCCCACTGCTGGACCTCCTGATGGCACCTGGTATTTCTGGCCACTGTGTGACACAGAGTGTTGGACTGGATGGGCCTTTGGCCCGATCCAACATTGGCGTCTCTGATGTTCTGATGTTCTGATGAACCCTGATCAGGGGTGATAGCTTTATGCGTGCCCAGCTCAATCACACCATGCCATTGGGGGAATGGGTATATTTATGCCGAAAATGTTACCTGGGGTTAAGCTGCAGTGTGGTGGCTGGTTTCACAATGGGTTTATGGGCTTCCCCTTATGGAACAACAGCATGATCTGGCGTATTCCAGGTGCCAGACAATGGAGTACAGGTTTAACCTAATTAAAGTTGATCAAATTTAAGTTACTCTAATCACCTTTAACTTCATTAGTGACACAGTCTGTCCCTGGAGGTCGGTATCCTTATGTGGAGTGAGCCCCGGAAGACTGAGGCTGCTTCTCCAGCTAAGAAATACAGCTGAAGGCCCCTTCTTTTGTGGCTAGTGCCTGGCACTCGCCCGCGAAGGCCAGGGTGCATGGTGGGCATGTTCCCCAGCAGCTTCAGCCTCCCTGGGCAGTAGGGTTGCCAAGTCAAAAAAACTCACCGGCGGGGGAGCCTCACCGGGCTCCGGGAGCCATCCTTGGATGCGTGCGCGCCGCCAGCGCATCACCGGAAGTGACGTGCGACGTCGACCACGTTGGGGGCGTGGCCCAGATCATCGGAGGGAAAACCATAGAGTTTTCCCTCCGACGATCCGGGCAACGCCCCCAACGTGGTTGACGTGGTTGCGTCACCTCTGGTGACGCAGCCATGCTGCCCTTTGGGGGGCGGAGTCCCCCCGATTCCACGGCGGTGGAAATCGGGCCTCCAAAGCGGGGGTTTACCTGCCCCCACTTGGCAGCCCTACTGGGCAGGGCCTCCTCCTCCTCCCCTTCCTGACCCTTTAAAGTGGAGCAGGCTCTCCCTGATCACGTGTCCTCCTTGCAAGCTCACTGGGCGAGTCAACAGCCTGGCCTCCCACCTCGCCTCGCCTGAAATTCTGGGAAGACTGTGCTGCCCCTCCCCTCCTGCAGTGGAGCCAGGAGACACAGTGCAGCCGGGAAGCGACCCGACCCTGCTGCGGAGGCACAGTGTCTCCCCAGCCCAGCCCAGCCACCCTGTCTTCTCCCCATGCAAGGCCAGCAGCAGTGCTTCGCAAGGGAAGGGAGCCACCTTGTCTAGAGGGAAGGAAAGCGGCACGTGCACTTGGCTGTCGAGCTCCTGTAATTGCCCAATGCAATCGCCATCCCTCTTTCCAGCTGCACTAAGCCAGGGGAGGAGGCAGCAGTCACGAGTCCCTTGCCCGGCCATACCTTCTTCATCTTCCCTGCTCCATGAGAGAAGGTAGCGGCCACAGTGTGGAAAGCTGGCCATCTGCTCACCTGCCGGCATGAATTGAAAATATTTGAATATATTTAAAAGGAAAGGTTTCTGGCATGGCTATTTGTGGGGCGGGGCTTATGATTAAGGGGGCGGGCCTCCAAAATGCCCCACCATAGCGAAGGGCCTGTGGTGACCCCAGGACCACAGGATTTTCAAGGGAAAAGATAAGGAGAGGTGCTTCGCCTTTTCCTTCCTCTGCATAGCGACCCCCATCTCCCTTGGTGGTCTCCCATCTAAGAACTAACTGACCCCGCTTAGCAGCCAAGCCTTCATGAGACTGGACTAGTCCGGGCTATTCAGGCTGCTTGGCAAAAAGAAACACATATAAAAAGAAGCAAAATAGGAAGCATTGGCTCACCTTTAAAGATTTTTTAAAACTCCTGGCTGAGCACTGATTGTGTACGTTGTATACATATGATATCTCATCCTGGAAGCAAAAGGCTGGACTAAATTATGACTCCTGGCTTTTTCTAACCCCTTGATTCTAAGCGAAGGCTTCCCCTGGTGCAGCTAAGTTTTAGCTTTAATTTTCAAATACATTCTTTTTTTATTTTAATTTCTCAAATACATATAGATAAACAACAACAAAAAAGAAAAGAAAAGAAATAAAAAAATACAAGACTACAGAACAAAAATTAATTCGATCAAGAACGAGACAGAGACACGGTATCCTTAATTTATTTAAAGCTGAAATATGATGCCCAAAACTGCGAAGGACACTGCCTGTTTACGAGATGTACCGAGAAAGCATCACAGGGGACTTTTATGGGAGCCAAGGTCTTCCAAATAAAGGACCTCATTGGCTGGTGGTGGGAGCAATTCTGAAACCTGCCGATATTTTGCCCCCAGCGATAACTTCATGCACGCTCTGCAGGCGTGTATGCCACCCCCTCCGGTTAGGCAGGTGTGGGCCTGGCCGGGCCTTGGAAAAGCTGCAACGGTTTATCCATAATCGACAGGCGCGTCCACCAGGATTTAAGGGAAAACAAAACCCTATGAGGAACCAAATGCTTTCCCACCTATTGACATTTACAAAGCACATTAAATCATGCATGAGGCGCCTCGGGCGCGTGTAGTTCACCAAATACAGCGCTGTGTTCACAGGGAGTTGAAGCTGACCAACATGCTTTATTAGAACTGACAGTGAAAGACAGCCGTTGGAAAGACAGTGTGAGGAACGCAATGCGGAGATGACAGCCCAAGTGTCGACAGAGGTATTATGTAGATCATCCTCAATCAAGTCACGTTCGTTAAATACTTCTTTTTCTTTTTTTTTGCTTCCTTCTCGCATTCCTCCTCTCCCAAGGAAAAGTCCCTCTGTCTTTGTCGAGGGAGCCATTCCCCCAAATTCCTTGACCAATCCTTGGTTTTTCAGGATTTTGGCAACACTGAGGTAGCTTCTGAAGATAAGGCTCGAGCAGCAGAAAGTACTTTGGCCTTTATCCAAACGCATTGTGCAGCCACTCATTTGTGCTTTCAAAACTTTCAAAAGGTTATTTCACCAATAGTGGCACAAAAAATATGGTCTTTAAAAGGAAGCCGTTATCTCCAGCCAGCCTATTGGAATTCCACTGGTCGACAGCTGCGAGGTTCAGGAGAACTAAAAATAAGTCGACCCTTCCTCTTACCTATTCATCTTCCCAAGTGCATCTCTCAACGACATTTATCCAAATAATGAGCTCATAGAGCACCTTCGCTCGGGACCTCATGATCTTCTCAGAGACCCTGCGGAAGTGTGCTTGTGGGGTTTACCTGTCGTTGCCCCAGCCCTGTGGTACAGCCTCCCAGAAGAAATCAAGAAGGCCTCATCTTTCCTGCAGTCCTGCAAAGGCTGCACGATGGGTCTGTTGAAGAGAGACTTTGGAGCAGGCCCATCACCAGGATTTCTTAATTCAGAGGGCCTTTAAATAAGTCAGAGGGAACGTTACTTTCCCCCCACCATAGAGAACAATGGAGGGGATGGGGGCAACCTGTTTGGGGGCATGTAGAGTTGGACCCCCTGGTCCAATGTTCTTGAAACTTTGTGGGTATCTTGGGGAGAGGCACCAGCAGCTACCCTGCAAGTTTGGAGCCTCTACCTCAGACCCCCTCCCCTCCAGCCCCCAGAATATACCCTATGTTTTCACCATTGACTTCAATCGGTCATAGGATATAATGGGGCCGAAATTGACATTCGGCTGGTGGAAAGACTCCCCAATCTGCTGGTACTGCTGAAATTGACACGCTGGAGTCTTTTTGCCTGCCAAAATTGATTCTGCCCGATTCGGCCGCCAGCCCAGGATGGAGCCTGTGGGGCTGCTGACAGGTGGGAAAGTTGTGGGGCCTTGGTAGGAAGTCTATACGGGCCTGCTTTGGAGGCCCTTCGAGGTTACTGTTGTCTAGGTTGGATCCAACCAGATTTTCTGTGGGTAAAAGGGGGGGGGGAGTGTCCTCTTTGACTACCAAAAATGTTATGTTGTGGATAGGCATACCAGTCCCCAGGTGGGGGTGATTTCATGGGTTCCTGCTCGCCTCTGGCCAGTTGGCTGGCGGGGGACACCTGACCTCCAAGCCCTGCCCCAAGAGCGACCACTGGTGGCCACCCCTCTCCCTTCTCTCCTGCAAGATTTAAAGGGCTCTTCAGCTGATCAGCTGGAGGGCCCTTTGAAACTTGCAGGAGAGGAGGGGGAGGGGGAGGCCGCTGGCTGCATGTCTGAACTGCAAGAGGCAAATTCACTGCTTGGAGTTCAGGCGCCTGTGGCCCCCACTTATAAAAAGCATTTAAAGGGCCCATAATCCTCCTTGACTGATCCTTCAGGCTTTGTATATGCCAGCTTTTGAGATTGGGTTCCATTACAGCCATGCTTGAATAAGAATTATTCGAAACGCAACATCAGGCATCCGGATTATGCGTTGGCTTTTTATCGCTCAGAAAATTTGATGACATGTACTTCAATTTGGACTTTGATATTGCTTCTATGCTGGAGTAAGACACGTGGAAAGACTGTACATTATGCTTCATTACTGCACCTTGGCCAATTGATTTACATTATACTTACTGTATACTTATATGGTTATTATATATTTGTTTATTATCTGGAGACTGGCAACCCTACCTCCAACCCAAAGAGAGACTTCCTCCAACCTAAGTGATTGGCAGAAGAACCACAGGTTGGAGGTAGGAGTCTTCAACTCAAGAAAGGCCTGAAAAGTCGCTGAGTTGAATGGTAGGACGCAGGCCGACGAATTCTGGAAGGCTGGCATCCACCTTAGGGTTGCCAGCTTCCTCATGGGGCCAAGAGATCTCCTGGAACTACAACTGATCTCCAGATCAGAGAGATGAGTTCCCTGGGAGAAAATGTCTGCTTTGCAGGGTGGACTCAATGGCATTACACCACGTGGAGGTCCCTCTCCAAACCCTGCCCTCCCCAAGCTCTACCCTGACTCTTCAGGATAGGGTGGCCATCCCCCAGGTCTCAATGGGGGTTCCCCCAGTCTTGGGGGCTCCAATCCACCATCAGCTGGTGGGGGAAGCCCCGCCCCCAAGCCTGACCGCCAACAACCACCCCTCTCCCTCCCCTCCTGCAAGATTTAAAGGGCCCTTCAGCTGATCGGAGGGCTCTTTAAATCTTGCAGGAGGGAGGGAGAGAGGTGCCCCCCAATCCTCCCCCAAAGCATTTAAAGAATCCCTTTAAATGTTTTTGGGGAGAAGTGGGGGGGCGCCTGCAGTCCAAGCTATGAAGTCACAGCTTAGAGTGCAGGCGCCAGTCCCCAAAGTGATGACGTCACTTCTGTGTGACATCATCATATTGGGGCTGTCCCCGCCCCCCTGGAACCCCCCCCCCCAAAGTCCTCCGCTAGGGACTCGCAGGGACCTGGCAATCCTGCTCCAGGAATCTCTCAACCAGGAACTGGCAACCCCTAATTAACTCCCCACGAGGATGTGAACTATCCTGCATATCCCCCAGGGCAGATTTTATGGTATCTCCAATTCCTTCTTCAAGGAGAGTAATGTGTCCCTGAAACAAAACCTAAATAATTCCTTTGTTTACAATGATATATGCATCCCAGCCTTTTTGGCTTGATTCCCAAGGCCTGCCTGCCTCTCTCTGTCTCTTTCTTGGCAAGCTTCTGAGCTGTATTTTTAAAGCATTGTACTGTCATAATTTCTGCTCTGGCTGGTGTGAGCGGCCGGGGGGAAAAAGAAGAAGAGGAGAAGAAGAAGAAGAAGAAGGAACTCCCACAAATGGCGGGAGCGACCATCAACATCAGATCTGACTGTTGCCGACAACTCCTGTGATATGGCAACCTCAGGGACTGGAGGCCACATCTGTGAGTCGATGTACTAGCAGCCATCTGCATGAACTGCATTATTTAACGGCGCTGGCACAGATTAACTTTTGCTGTAACCTATGGTAATGGGCTCGGGGGGCCTTCCATGTCTGCCACACAGTGGCAGCTGATGTCTCCCGTTCCATCCTCCAAACAGGAAGCTTTAATTTTTAATGGAGCACATGTTCAATTGGCTGTACAAACAGGCTAATCTGCAAAGCATGTGCTTAGTAACAAGCCAAACTATGCAGCCAGAATAACAACGGCACTTTGCTACGGCGAGGATGCGGGAGGGCATCCCTGCACCGGGTTCTCTCGCCTTTGATACTGACAGTCGAGACCCATTGTCTGTGTGGCTTTGATTCCTGCCCCCCCAGCAGCCACCCGGGGAGGGAGCAAACTTTCTCAGTGCCCCTGCCAAGGTGGCAGAACCACAGAGTCTCCAGGAGCCTGGCAGGGAAGCGAGGGACAGGAAGGTCATGACCAAAACCCCACTCAAAGGGGGGGAGGAATTAAACACAGACACAGAAAGCAGGAAGGAGAATGCAAACACGCCTGGCATTCTCTAATGTTTAGTCCAGGGACAGACCAATAAGCACAAAAAGGGTCCTAAATATGGCCCCGTGTAAACAAGCAGACGATCAAGCACATTTAGCCCGGCCTTTGTCATTAAAGGTTTGTGCTCAAGGTTATTATTTGCTAGCGAGAAAATTGCTGGATTGCTGAAATCAGATTATTTCTCTTATGTTTCAGAGATGCTGCTATGCGGCAGCTAGAAAATGGCAGAAATACCTGGTCACCCATGCTGAGAAATAATCATCAAGGGCACTGAGAGCCCTCTGCTCTCACGGCCAGTCACCCGGAGGCTAGGGCTGCCAACCTCCAGGTGGCAGCTGGAGCTCTCCCAGAATGACAGCGGGTCTCCAAGCGACAGAGATCATGTCCCCTGGAGAACACGGCTGCTTTGGCACTTGGGTCTCTGTGGCATTATGCTCCTGCTTGTCGCCATGGTGACGGTGACAGTTGGAGGCTTTTGGTGACTGAAAAGGAAGCCGGACCAAGTTCGAGTCCAGTGTGGCACCTTTAAGACCAACAATGTTTTTTCTCTCCCCAATAACAGTTTTTATTGAGAGAAACCATGAGTTAACAATAACAACAATTGGAATAACATGCTTAAATACACATAATGGGGGTAATCCTACTGTACCCCTGAGATGGAGATTGCTGTGAAACAATTTAACATGAAACATAGCTTTGTTATCACCAAACTTAGTATGATATTTAACCCTAGTACAACTGGCAATCGGTGACGTAATAAACAACGATTACAGTAAAAAAACCTCCAAACAAGGCTTATGAGATATGGAAGGAAAGAGTAGTAATCTATAGCTAACAAGTCACAAATAAGTGTAGAAATTAAACAAAGCATAAATATAAAGTGATTGACGACAAATTTATGTAAATAGTATAAAAGCATTCGAAGTAGACAAAAAGGCACTCAATACAAATTAAATCCATTTGATATAATTCTTCCAATGGGGAGAGATAAACTCCTCTGACTCCAAAAAAGACAATACTGGGAACCATTTCGCGGTAAGGTTAGATACCGAGGGATTTCTGGCATTGCAATTTTGTTTATCCGTTATGCTTTCCATCAAGAATTGATCCCATAGTTTCCTAAACCAGACTTGAGTCGTGGGAGGATTGGGGTCCTTCCAGTGTGACGCTATTGAAAGCCTTGCAGCATATAGCATAATTTCTAATGTATTTTTGTGATGGTGGTGATCAATGTGTTGTGGCCAGAGACCCAGAAGTAAAAATTCAAGTTTGAGGGGCACTTCAACATCTATCATACGTTTGATAAGAGGAACATCTTTAAGTCATCTGATTGGGATCTAGTCTGAGCTCCATCTAGCAAGGAAGGAAGGCCACAAACATCTTTGCACCGGCTGGATGGATCTGGGCTGATCCTTTCCTCCAGCCAGTTTGGTGTAGTGGTTAAGTGCACGGACTCTAATCTGGGAGAACCAGGTTTGATTCCTCACTCCTCCACTCGCACCTGCCTGGATGACCTTGGGCAAGCCGTAGTTCTGATAAGAGCTGTTCTTGAAAAAGAGCCGTTTCTGTCAAGAGCTCTCTCAGCCCCACCTACCTCATAGGGTGTCTGTTGTGGGGAGGGGAAGGGGAAAGGAGTTTGTAAGCCGCTCTGAGACACCTTTGGGTAGTGAAGGGTCCTCCTCCTCCTCCTCCTCCTCCTCCTCCTTCTCCTTCTCCTTCTCCTTCTCCTTCTCCTTTCTTACAGGTATTTAGGTGCAGCCAGAGTCTAACATTCCCCTTATTCCTGGAGAAATTTCAGAACAGATCATACTACTTGTGGTGATCCAGGCACCGATTGGGTCCACGTCACCAGTGGCTCTAAGACCATTCAGTGGAGTCTTAATATATCATGATATTACCCTTGGGGCCATTGTCTGCTCTGAGTGGAATCAAACTGTTGGGCCACCTAGCCCAGTATTGTCTGCAAAGAAGTGGGTCTTCAGGGTCTCAGACTCAGAAAGGTCTTTTTGGACAGCTGCTGCTACCTGAGAACCCTTTTCCCTGGTGATACCAAGGGCTGACCCTCTAGGACCTTCTGCATTTAAAGGTAAAGGTAAAAGTTAAAGGTTTCCCTTGCTCGAAAGCCAGTCGAATCTGACTCTAGGGATGCGGTGCT
Organism: Gekko japonicus; assembly: GCF_001447785.1. Classification (NCBI taxonomy): domain Eukaryota; kingdom Metazoa; phylum Chordata; class Lepidosauria; order Squamata; family Gekkonidae; genus Gekko; species Gekko japonicus. The sequence continues at coordinate 336,921 of NW_015170889.1, forward strand.
CATCTCTGTTTCCAAGCCGAAGAGCCAGCGCTGTCTGAAGACATTTCGGTGGTCATGTGGCCGGTATGACTAGACGCCGAGGTGCATTGAATGCTGTTACCTTCCCACCGAAGTGGTACCTATTTACCACTTGCAATTTCTTGCTTTTGAACTGCTAGGTTGGCAGGAGCTGGAGCCAGAGACGGGAGCTCACTCCGTCATGTGGCACTCAGGTCTTGAACTGCTGAATGACCACTACCACCAATGTTCCCTCTAAGCTGTGGAGTCTTGTGAGCAAAAATTCTACTTGGTGAGCGACTGGCATTAAAGTCGTGAGCAAGCGGTTTGACTACTTGCATAAATTAGTTTGCTCTGGAGCTGTCCTTCCTGAGCCAAGACAAAAATGTGCGAGCCAGAGGCTAAAAAACTGTGAGCTAGCTCACCCTAACTCAGCTTAGAGGGAACACTGACTACTACCTGTCCAAAAACTGGAGAGTCTCTTTTGTCTTTGGCCTGGGTGTTTGCCACCTCAGGTGAAATCTTTTGCATGTTTCTCATGAACGGCAGCTCCATTTTTTTTGTTTGCTTGCTATCATGGGTGCTCGAGATCTGATGCATTTGAACTGAGAACCAGTGTGAACAAAACCAAAATATATGGAGAGAACTGTAGTTGCGCCTGCTTCTGGTATCAATCACTGGGGAGGGGGGGAACTGGCAGTTAGTCCTTCTAGGAAATATGCTTGTCTCCACTTTGCACAGTGTCACACCAAGGAGGGTGGCGCGCTGAATAGATGCATTTTCGGCAAGTGATGGATGAACATCTGATGCACAGCAGATCCTTATTGTTTAACTCAAATCCCGAGCTGTTCCCACATGCCGCTGGTACAATGGGGTAAGGCAGGCATAGCACCAGTGCAGAAGACATATGTTACACATGCAGGACTGGTGTTTGGGAGCAGAAAGAAGCAACCTTCTGTGCCTCATAAGAGCACAGTAAGAGCCCTGCTGGCTCAGACCGAGGATCCATTTAGTCCAGCGTCCTGTTTCCAATAATGGACAACCAAATGCTTCCAGGAAGGTCACAAGCAGGGCATGAAAGAAACAATCTTTGTATGCTGTTGAACAGTAAGAAGTATGCTGCTTCTGAATGCAGAGGTTCCATTTCGCCATTATGGATGATAGCCATTGCTAGATTGACCTGTCACAAATCTACATAGCCCCCTTTCAATGCCATTCATCATTGTTCCTAGAGAGGCAACTTCCTACACTACTCCTTTTAGTGATGGCCTTCAGAGTTCCATCCTATCCCTATTCCCGTTAAATGGGTAAATGAAGGTGCTGGACAAATCCATGAGAAGGTTTATGGATGATGTTCAGATATACCACGGTTTTGCACCTGACTCAGTACAGGCCCTTCATTCTCCATCTTTACTCCGGTATCTGGCCATGATGATAGACCTGGACAGAGACCCAGTTTGGTGAAGTGGCTAGGAGCACGGACTCTAAACTGGGAGAACTGGGTCTGATTCCCCACTCCACCACATGCAGCAGCTGGTGTGACCTTGGGTCAGTCACAAGTCCTTTCAGAGCTGTTCTCTCAAGGGCAGTTCTCGGGAGAGCGCTCTCAGCCCCACCTACCTCACAGGGTGCCTGTTGTGGGGAGGGGAAGGGAAATGAGATTGTCAGCCACTCTGAGACTCCTTTGGGTAGTGAAGGGCAGGATATAAATCCAATCTCCTCCTCCTCCTCCTTCTTCATCATCATCCAAGTGAAGCTGAATCCATATGACTTCTAATACAAATCAGTTTTTCTCTTTGCCTCTAAAGTTTACAGAATTGGGGGTGCTCTGGATCTGTAGCTGTATCTAGAAGGGCTGCTGAAATGGCCGGGTGTGTCTTCTACCAGCTCCATCCGAATACTGCAAAACTGTTTCTATCACAGAAATATCTGATGACTATCCACTCATGCTTAGCCCATTTCACTAGACTACCTAAATTTACTTTTTATGTGGGGCCACCCTTGAAAACTGTTTCAGAGCTTCAGCTGGTCCAAGATACAGTGCCATACTGCCAGATGGGGACACATCTCTGCAGGCACTTGATATCAGATGCATGATCTAGGCACTAGCAAACTTCATCCGCTCTGTTGTTATTATGTGGATTGACTAAGGCTTTTGGGTATGGATGGTCCATGGATCTTCAGGAACAGCATAACGGGCAAAGTGGGCATCTGTAGTGGGAGAAGGGAATTGGCAGAAATTACCCCCTTCCCTTGGCAAATGGAGATGCCATTCTGTGGAGGAACTGCATGGTTGGATCCATGCTGATAGTTGCCCTGAATTGCACTACAGACAGAATTCAACAGCAACCAGAGCAAAGAAGGATCTTTCTGATAGCAACCCAACAAAGCCCGGATGCACACACCAAAGAGAACTTGCCTTTGCTCCCACAGTCCTGTAATTAGCTTATCGGGAGAGGAGAGAAGAAGGGAAAGGACAGACCAATGGCAACACACTTGTGCCAATCAAATTAAATATCAACCACCTATAAACTTCAGATCAAAATCAGCTGGGGGTTTTGACATGTGGAACAGGCAGATAAATCAGTGCACCCCCACATGAGCGTCTCCCTTCTCTCCATCTATTGCCAAAAACAGCAACCTGGCATGGAAAAGAAAGCCTGTTCCCCCTCCAAGCACAAAAGTAGCAACGAACCAGGGCTCCCCCTTCCCCGTTCATACATATCCAACCCACACATGTGCTCTTAAATATTGAATTGGAAAACACAGTCCCTTTAAATCTTCCTAAATCCTTGCCTCTGATTGGGTTCATTAATAAACATTCTGGTTTTGTCACAGGGAGTGACATATGGCATAATCCTCTAACAGGAAGAAGTGTTTTGCATTTTATTGTAGAAAACAAACATGCAAACAGGTTCCAACAGATGGCTTTCTTAGCTTCTGGGGGAAAGGCGGGGAGGGGGGCGAGAAGAAGCTTAATAAGGCTAGGGGAAAAAAAAAGATTTGATCTCCCTTTCTCCTTCCTCCGAAAATAAACTTAAAAGGATTTAATTCAACGTTAAGTGTTTTTGATAGATTGCAGCGGGTTTTATTTTTCTAGATATCGTAACCCCCTCCTCGCCAGCCGTACCGCCTCCCTCTATCTGGTCCACTGTCCTGGCTGGAATAATCTCTTTTGGGTCACATCTAGAGTTCCCAGGCCTCCGGTCCGGGCATAGATTCCCCCTGATTTTGGGCGGCTTCTGCCTGCTGCTGGCCAGTGGGAGAAGCCCCGCCCCCATACAGCAATGTCACACAGCAATGTCCCTGACATGATGATGTCACGAGGAAGTGATGTCATCACGTCAGTGAAATCGCATGGTGACACTCTGGCTTTTGAGGCAAAACTCTATGGTTTAAGCCCAGTTCTAACCATAGAGTTTGCCCAGAAAGTAGAGTGTCGCCCCGATGTCATTTCTGCATCGGGGACATCCCCGCCCACTCCCAGACTGCCCCCAAACAATTGCGCCAGGCAACCCTAATCACATCATCAGCCCTCTCTGGAGGAGATGGACTTCATGTGCAATGGCGGGAGATGAAAAGAGGCTCGCAAAAGTGCAGAGAGGTTGAGCATTTTGAAAGGGGCATAATTAGCACTCAGTCTTACAGAGACTGAGTTTTTCTTTTACATACATGCAGGGGTCAATTCCTGCAGGAGCGCACAGGAGCGGAGCTCCGGCAGTAAAGAGCCCAGGGGGCAACAAGCCCCACCCTCTGCTCCCAGCAGCCCTCAGTCAGAGCAAGAAGCAGCCAGGTAAGTTGCAGAGCCCCCTCCCCGGCCCCCCAGCCCAAAACAGTCCAGTGGCACCTTGAAGACCAAGTTTTATTCAGGTACAAGCTCTCCCTCCTCTGCAAGGACAGATCTGCACATTCCCCCCCCCCAATAGCTAGCAATCCAAAACAGTCCAGTGGAGCCTGAGCAGTGGGTGTTGCCTTCTGACACACTTCCAGTGAGGTCAGGGGGTGTGGCACATGCAAATAAGTTATGCTAATGACTTATGCTAATGAGCTCCTGCACCTCTTTTTCTACGAAATGACCCCTGCATACAAGTCCCTGCCAAACTGAATGGCATCTAAGGATGCTTTATGCCTGCCCAGTTGCTGCTTCAACAGGCTTTCCTGCAAGAAGGTGCATCACATTCTAAAAACCAGGAAGGCAACCAATCAGTCAGAGCAGCTCTTTGCCACAATATGCAAGCATCACAGAGAACTTCCCCCTTCAAAAATAACTACAGCTCTCATGGGGCAGTGCAAGAATGTGCATGTACAAATGATTCCTGGTCGGAACAGTTTGCTTGCCATTTCTATTCACAAACACCATACCAATCAAGTTTTAACAACAGCAGCAACACAAATGGTGAATGAAGAGTGTGTCAGAACTACAATTCCCATGAGGCACTGAGAGAATACGCGCATACAAAAGGGTTCAGATTCAAACAGGCTTTTCTATTAATGGTCCCGGTCACACGGGCAGGAAACTGCGGGGGGGAAGTGTGGCAGTTTGCCCCGGGGCAAACTAAGGCGCGGTTACCTGATCAGACCTCCCGTGGAGGTACTGTGGAGGTTCCGTGGGAAAGGAGAGGTGCCGATCGCAGAACAATCCCGCGCGCAAAAACGAAGTGCGCGGTGCGGCAAACTGGAAGGGTTTTTTTTTGTTTCCACCATGATTGCGCATGCTCCGTTGTGTGCTTTTGCGCATCCACAAAGACTAGAAGAAAAAAAAAACTTTTTCACCAGGGAACATGGGCGGGCGCCGGATGCCACCGGAAACGCGATCAGACGCCCGCCCTTGCCCCGCGGTTTCCGGAAACTAGTACCTCGGAGGTACTAGTTTTTTGCCGCGTGGTTTCGGCAGGAAGCCTCGTTTGAGCCACGGGAGTGCTACACTTCCCAGATGTGCCGGTGGGATCGCGCCCGGAAAACCCGCATGTCTTCCGTCTGACTCGCATGGCTAATGTTCCGTGTGACCGCAGCCAATGATAAACAAGTTAAGTAGCAGTCACAGGTACAGAGAAATACCTCATGAGCAATGCTCCCTCTAAGCCGTGGAGTCTTGTGGGCAAAAATTCTACTTTGTGAGCGACTGGCATTAAAGTTATGAGCGAACGATTTGGCTACTGCATAAATTTGTTTGCTCCGGATCTATCCTTCCTGGCATCTCCAGTTAAAAGGCTCAGGTGGTATATAATGTAGGCCCGTAGCTACGGTGGGGCTTTTGGGGGCTCTGCCCCCCCTTTTAAAGGCACAGCTCCACAAGAATTTCTCCTGTGAATGCTTTTTTCAATAATTTTAAAACATTTTTTAAAAGGTGTGCACTCCTTTAAGCAGAGTGGGGTGCTGTAGTTGACTAATTCCCGCACTGAGCAAGGAGTTGGAGTAGGTGACCTCTAGGATCCCTTCTAACTCTGTGTCAAGAAACTGGTCTCCTTTAAGAGAGCTTTCCTGCCTAAGTGTTTGCTTTCTTGACTATAGAAGTCATCACTCCCACCTGCTGGCTTGTTATCAGTATTGTTGCTTAGGTTGGCAGAAGTGATTAAGTTGCAGCAACTGAGAACCGTCATCTAAAGTGGTTGACAGCTTGCAGTTTAGAGATCTATCCTGGTAACAGCTTTCTTTTGGTTTAGATGGCTTTTCTTTTTGTACTGAGAAGTTCAGCCCCACCAGAAAAAAATTGCCCCACAAGCCACAAAATCCTGGCTATGGGCTACGGGCCTGAGAAACTGGAGACTGGAAGCTAGTCTGAGTAGACAATACTGACTTTGATGGACCAAGGGTCTGAGTCAGTAGAAAGCAGTTTCATGTGTTCGTATGTGTTCATTTGATCCCTTATGAGGAGTAGAAATGCTTCCAAATTTCCCATTATCTCACTTTCTCTCTAGATTCTGGAGATTTGCATGATGTGGTCTTCTCTCTGAAGTGGAACCAAGGAATTAGAAATCCTCCTTAACTTTTATTTCCATTTTACTTCCACATTTTGTATCAGGCACAATATAATTGTTTGTTGCAGCTCCTATCCTTAACAATGCACATCCAAACCTTGCTTCTTCTTTTTTGCAGTGTTTTATCAGTCTTGATATCTTGGCATGTACATTCTTTTTGTGCAGTGTAGGGCCTTGTGCACACATTATTAAAACACCATACAACAGGGAATAGCACCATTTAATGTCTGTGGAGTTTTCATTGCATCATTCCTTTTATATACTGTGTCGTCTATTGCACTGTTCACCACTTCTGCGATTCAGCTGGACTACATTACTTGTATGTATTACATTTCTTTTTTAGTGCATTGCTGTCTCATTTCGTAACCCAGTCTTGTTCACCATAGATTGTATGTTTTCTATTGTTCTTAGTGTGTTGGTTTTAATGGTGCAACCTGCCTTAGTGAGCAGGTGGACTATTCACAAAGTAAGTCAAGGACCTTCATGCTATCATACATACTGTCACCACAAGATTGCTTTTTTGAAGTGTTTCAGGGTCCACCTGCACATGCACCGGTAAAGAAAAAGAAGGGAGAAAGTGGCAGATGAACAAAGGAACGAAATGCTATAGCAACTAGGCATGCTTTGACTCGAGTTACTTTTTGAAATTCTCCAAGGTGAACTAAAATTAAAGAGGGTGGACGTTTGGAACAATAAGGAAACAGAACAGAGGAAATTCTTAATCAGATGAGAGAGTAATAACTGATTCAATCACATTTGTGCATCACTCAGCTCATATTTGAATGTGTGAACTGCCTGCGAGGATGATTTCAAACTTTTCATCATCTTCTTTCACTCTGTTTCAATAGGAAAATCCTCCAGGTCCCCCTTGTGCAAAACAAAGCCACGATCCTTCACTGTCATGCCATTTTTGTGTCTTTGCAGTCACTTTTTCACATAACATTCCACACACTTTTCAACTTTCTCTGTGCCTCAGTACATCAGAAGGTCATTATATTTAGCTTTCACAAACAAAGTGCATTCTACCATTGTAGTGCATTGTAGTGCATTCTACCATTCTACTCATAGTTAGTTCAGTTAAGTTTGTTTCTATGGTCCTTAGACCAGTGATACAAAAAGAAGTACACCTTTACAATATTCCAAGATTCTAAGATACATCAGTGACACATTAAAAGCAAATTAAAATTTAATCTAAGATCAAACAACTGTATCTAACTAGCTACCTTAGAGTTTCCGTGATCTGAGTATCACCATACAGAAACTGGCTGCTTGGTGGGTAATCTTGGGATTTGTATCAGATAGAAGAAACTCAAATCTGGCTTTTTTGGAAAGGCCCGGAATTTCATTCTAATCATAAAATACCATATGCATGGTGGACAAACTGCACAGACAATCTTCAAAGAGAGTGAAAAGTATCAAAAAACTGAAATCACTGTCAATATAACAAATACGTATTTTGAAAACAGGATCACATACGGAACATTCACTCATCCCGTGTAGTACACCCAGTTTGGTGTAGTTGTTAAGTGCCGAGGGAAGCTTAGCCAATTATTATATGCTGTAGACCCAGTCACATTAGAGCTTGCTATAGGAGCTCCCCAGTCACCAGAATCTAAGCTCAGTAGCGTACATCAAAATTTGTATAAGAACTAGCATTTTGAAATATGGCTTGCAGCACTTCATGCTAATGAAGAAATAATTACAGAATGACAAACCTGATGAAGGACACGCAAACGGATAGTGTACTAGAACGCCGTCGTTTGTCTGTAAGTAGTAACTGCATTACTTTGTATGTACTGCTAAACTTTATATTGTAGTGTTATTGTTGTAATCTTGTTAATAATTGAATTCTAAACATTGCATATAAAAACTAACAAATATTGTTAAATTGTACACAGTGATTTACCATTTTACTGGCTATTATACACCGTGGTCCTGTTTGTTTTAGTAGTTCTGATAAGAGCTGTTCATGAAAAAGAGCAGTTTCTGTCAAGAGCTCCCTCAGCCCCACCTACCTCACAAGGTGTCTGTTGTGGGGAGGGGAAGGGAAAAGAGTTTGTAAGCCACTCTGAGACACCTTTGGGTTGTGAAGGGTGGGGTATAAATCCAATCTCCTCCTCCTCCTCCTCCTCCTCCTCCATTGAAAAGTGTGATGTTGGAGTTCCATCTTGGCCCCTCCCCCCTCCTCACTGCAGCCCACTGACCCACATAGCTATTACTCCACAAGTAACTTACAGCTGAGGAAATCAACTCTCCCTGGGCCAGATGAAGTCGCTAAAAGGAAGGAGAAACATTTGTGCAAGCAGATTGTGAGATCAAACTGGGGATGCCAACCTCCAGGTGGCACCTGGAGCTTATCGGCTATTGCAACTGATCTCCAGGTGACCAAGATCCCTTCCCCTGGAGAGAACGGCCAATTTTGGGGGGAGTCTATGGCATTATATCCTGCGGAGGTCCTGCCTCTCCCCAAACCCTGCCCTTCCCAGGCTCTCCAGCCAAAATCTCCAGGTATTTCCCAACCCAGAACTGGCAACCCTAGATCCACCCATTTCAGCACCAGCATTGACCCATCCACTGGGAAAGGGGGCAGATGTGAACAAGATGCAATTTAATAAGGATAAGTGCTGAGTTCTACAACTGGGTAACAAAAATGAGGAAACGCATACTGGATGGGGGATACGCTTCTGGGTAGTAGCAGTGTGTGTGAAAAAGATCTTGGGGTGGACCGTAAGATAAATATGAGCAGCCAGTGTGATGCAGCAGCAACAACAACAAAAAAAGGGCTAATGCATTCTTGGGGTGTATCAACAGAGGCATAAAATCCAAGTCGCAAGATGTCATAGTCCCACTCAATGTTCCCTCTGAGCTGTGGAGTCTTGTGAGCAAAAATTCTACTTTGTGAGCTACTGCCGTTAAAGTTGTGAGTGAGCGACTTGGCTGCTGCATACATTAGTTTGCTCTGGAGCCCCATCCTTCCTGAACTAAGACAAAAATGTCTGAGCCAGAGGCTAAAAATCTGTGAGTTAGCTCACACTAAACTCAGCTTAGAGGGAACACTGGTCCCACTGTACACTGAACACTGGTCCCACTGTCAGGCTGCACCTGGAGTATTGTGTGCAGTTCTGGGGGCCTCCCTTCAAAAAGGCAGTGGGCAGAATGGAGCGGGTGCAGAGGAGAGCAATGAGAGTGATCAGGGGTCTGGAGACCGAGCCCTATGAGGAAAGGCTGAGGGACCTGGGAATGTTCAGTCTGGAGAAGAGAAGGTTGAGGGGGGGGGGCACGATTGCTCTCTTGAAGCATTTGAAGGGCTGTCAGTTAGAAGAGGACAGGAAGCTGGTCCTGCAAGGAGCACAGGATAGGACTCGCAATCATGGGTTTAAATTGAGGGCGGGAAGGTACCGGATGGATCTTAGGAAAGACCTTTTTACAGTAAGAGTTGTGCAGCAGTGGAATCAGCTGCCTAGGGAGGTGGTGAGCTCCTCCTCACAGGCAGTCTTTAAGCAGTGGCTGGAGAAACACTTGTCAGGGATGCTCTGATCCTCCATTGAGAAGGGGTTGGACCAGATGGCCTGTCTGGCCCCTTCCAACTCTGTAATTCTGTGATTCTGTGATCCTTCCCCTTGTAAACAGAGGATCCTGGATTCAATTGGAGAGAAACATTCTGGGGAATTAGGGCCACATCGTGTTGTTCCTTCTCTCGTCGTCCTGCCTTTCCTCTTCCTTTGCTGTCCCATTCACACGCGGCAGGTGCTAAAGTGAAAACCAATGAGCGTGGCCATACTTCCAGTAAATACACTGTCACTCTCCCCCAAATGCCGATTAAGTCTCAGGAGCCTTGATGTTTTGTGGCATAAAAGCATAATCAAAAGAAATCATGTCTCGGCTCTGCCAGGAATGGGGTAGAATATTCTATTCAGCTTTATGCGAAAGGGGGGGGGGAATAATTGGAGCGAGATTTGTTTGAAATGGGAGCAGAGAAATGGCCAGTTTACCATCTATTTCCAGTGGAAATAATCATAAAAGGGGAACCGTTTTTAATATTCTAAGAACGATTTTATTTTGGAACAAGTTCCTCAGTGTTTTCACAAGCAAGAAACAGGGAGAAAAGTGTGTGTGTGTGTGTGTAGTGGGGTGAAATAGTCTGAAATGGCATACAATCATGTCACAGAATGGACTGACATTATTTCAAGCTATGGTTCTAATCGGCGGCAGGAAATAATGAGGTTTTGACATTTTTCTCTGATAGCCTGGCATTTGTTTGGCACCCCGAGGAACTCAAAAGCACAAAGTGGCTTTCAGAAGTTACGGGAAGGGCAAAACAACATCCCCTTGGCGCGCCCACATCAGCCCCTGCACTGTCAAGTGAAACAAAACAACTGCAAGAAATACGGTTGTCTCGTCCCGCATTTTCAAGCAGTGCTTTACGCAGAACGCTTTCGTGCCAGCACTATGGAATTCTATCTCTTTTCCAGCACTTTTGCAGCACTTGGATTGATACACTGCTTTCAGGCAATTGCACGTTGCTGCACTGTCATCCGAAGGACACATTAAGTGAATAAGGTGCACATTTAAACCCTGATATATACCCACATCTATAGAAACATAGGAAGCCACCCTTAAATAGAGTTAGGCCAATAGTTCAAATAGCTCAGCGTAATTATCACAGGAACAAACAGATTTAAAAAGGGATTAGATAGATTCATGGAGGATAAGTCTATCAATGGCTACTAGCCACGGTGACTGAGGGGAACCACTGCATTCAGTTGCAATAATCCTCTGAATCCCAGAGCCAGGATGCAATGTTCCCTCTAAGCTGAGCTAGTGTGAGCTAGCTCACAGTTTTTTAGCCCCCGGCTCACACATTTTTGCCTTAGCTCAGGAAGGATGGCACCAGAGCAAACTAATTTATGCAGCCGCCAAATCGCTTGCTCACAGCTTTAATGCCAGTAGCTCACAAAGTAGAATTTTTGCTCACAAGACTCCACAGCTTAGAGGGAGCATTGGCCAGGAGGCAACATCAGGGGAAGGCTTCAGCCTCTATGCCCTGTTGTTGGGCCTCCAGAAAACTGGTTGGCCGCTGTGTGAGGCAGATGGCTGAACTAGATGGACCATTGGTCTGACCCAGCAGGGTTCTTCTGTTCCTATCCTCAGACACTCTCCATGGTCTCAAGCAGAAAGAGACTTTTCTGTGCACCTGCTCCCTTTGATCCATTTGTTCCTTTTGAGAGCCAGTTTGGTGTAGTGGTTAAGTGTGCGGACTCCAATCTGGGAGAACCGGGTTTGATCCCCCACTCCTCCACTTGCACCTGCTGACGTGACCTTGGGTCAGTCACAAGCTCTGGCACAGCTGTCCTTGAAAAAGAGCAGTTTGTGTCAGAGTTCTCTCAGCCCCACCCACCTCACAGGGTGTCTGTTGTGGGGAGGGGAAGGGGAAGGGAAAGGAGTTTGTAAGCCGCTCTGAGACTCCAAGTGAAGGGCAGGGTATAAATCCAATGTCTTCTTCTTCTCTTCTTCTTCTTCATTGAGTCGGTATGCTGGGATGTGAACCTGGGACTTTTGCATGATGTGCAACTGCCTAAGTCAGATCAGTGGTCCATGTATGAAGGTGGAGTCAGTGTAGTGTAGTAGTTAAGTTGGCTTGCTGACCTCCAGGTGGTGTCTGGAGATCTCATGGAGTTACAACTGATCTCCAAGTGACAGATATCAGTTCCCCTGGAGAAAATGGCTATTTTGGAAGGTAGATTCTATGGCATTATACCCCATGGAAGTCCCTCCCCTCCCCAAACCCCACCCTTCCCATACTCCACCCCCCAAATCTCTAGATAGAAGAAGAAGAGAAGAGATTGGATTTATACTCCGCCCTTCACTACTAAAAGGAGTCTCAGAGCGGCTTACAAACTCCTTCCCCTCCCCACAACAGATACCCTGTAAGGTAGGTGGAGCTGAGGGAGCTCTGACAGAAACTGCTCTTTTTTCAAGAACAGCTCTGACAGAACGATGGCTTGCCCAAGGTCATCCAGCAGGTGCAAGTGGAAGAGTGGGGAATCGAACCCGGTTCTCCCAGATTAGAGTCCGCGCACTTAACCACTACACCAAACTGTATTTCCTAACATGGAGCTGGCAACCCTATAGGTAAGAGTGTCGGACTAGTATCTGGGAGACCTGGGTTTGAATCCCTACTCATGCCATGGAAGCTCAACTGGGTAAACTTGGGCCAGTCACAGAGTCTCAGCCTAGCCTACCTCACAGGGTTATTGTGTGGATCAAATGGAAGAGGGAAGAATGATGCAAGCCACCTTGGGTTTCCATTGGAGAGAAAGGCAGGGTACAAATGAAGCTAAGTAAACAGGGATTGATCCTGAGACTGGCTGCACGAAAAGCATGCTCCACCACTGAGAGTAGCATCATAAGCAGAGTTATACCCTTCCATGGGCATTGAAGTCACTGGGCTTAGAAGCCTGTTACTCTGCTTAAGATCTTGCAAGGTAAACTTGTGTGTGTGTTCCCTCTAAGCTGAGTTAGTGTGAGCTGGCTCACAGTTTTTTAGCCTCCGGCTCGCACACTTTTGCCTTAGCTCAGGAAGGATGGCTCCAGAGCAAACTAATCTATGCAGTAGCCAAATCGTTGGCTCACAACTTTAATGCCAGTAGCTCACAAAGTAGAATTTTTGCTCACAAGACTCCATGGCTTAGAGGGAGCATTGCATTTGGCATGGGAGTAGAAGACGGATACCCAGAAGCCACCACAAGGTGTCATTCCGCTATCGTACAAAGTGACCAACAGAAGTTGCAGCTTTGAGCCAGACACTCAAAGAGGAGATCGAGCTTTCTCAAGCACTCATGGCACACCCAATATGCCAACCTCCCAAGCATATACAGTGTGGATTTAGACTATGTGGATACTATTCTGGCCCGAGTAGAGTCTTGTTCAACTTTAACCCAGATTGATAGTGGAAAGAGGTATGCTGTGCAGTTTTAGGTGAACCCACTGGGATCAGGGTCGGCCACAGTAGCTTGCTGCGTTCAGAAGCAGACTAGGTAGGAAGAGGGCACTTTCGGTACTGGTACCATCTTTGGAATTTTGGAACAGTACCCCCACAGCTGTTCGTTTCATACCTAGCATGCCTAGTTTTAGATGCTAGATTATTTTAGATGCTTCCCCATTCACTCATACACCAGTTTGGTGTAGTGGTTAAGTGCGCAGACTCTAATCTGGGAGAACCGGGTTTGATTCCCCACTCCTCCACTTGCACCTGCTGGATGACCTTGGGCAAGCCATAATTCTGATAAGAGCTGTTCTTGAAAAACAGACGTTTCTGTCAGAGCTCTCTCAGCCCCACCTACCTCACAGGGTGTCTGTTGTGGGGTGGGAAAGGGAAAGGAGTTTGTAAGCCGCTCGGAGACTCCCTTGGGTAGTGAGGGGCGGGGTATAAATCCAGTCTCTTCTCTCCTCTTCTTGTGGCTGATCTCTGTTTGGTTAAGTTATTATATGGATTCCCTTTCACTGTTTCTTGTGCTCCAGATTAGTTTATTGAGGGCTCTTCTCTGTTGAACTGGTGGACTTGGTAGGGTGAAGGCCAGTTTCTCAGATCACTTCCTCAGGACTTTGAGGCATTTCAGGCTGCTGAATGTGGGGGAAATCATGCTCTGTGGGCGAAAGTCCTTGTGGCCACAGAAACAGTAGTCTGGATCCAACCCGTTGTCTTGGGATAATCCTTACAACAGCTCTACATTATTGTCCAAAAATGGTGTGTGTGTGGGGGGGAACAAGACCAAAAGAGAGCTACCTAGTGGGTTCGGGGCAGAGACCAGTGGACTAGATAGAATTGTTGATATTGCACTGAATTTTAATGATTCTGTTCTTACAGAAGGATTACAACGTTGTGATCAGTAGACCTTTTTTTTAAAAAAAAAATCATAATGTTGGACACCACCTTCTTTTCAAAGAGAAACTGACACTAAGGTTGCCAGATGCCCTGGTGGAGGTGGGCCCCCCCCGCTGCCAGGCCCCACTGTGCCCCGCCACCAATTAGCTGGCCAATGAGGGGGGACTTACCCCGAAAAAGAGGGAGATCCATCCAACATACAGCAACATGTCAATGTCACTGCCCATGTGATCCAGAAGTGACATCATCACGTCCGTGTCATCAGGATGGCATTCTAGTATTTGGGCAAAAACTCTATGGTAAAAGTCAAATTTACCATTGAGTTTTTGCCCAAATTCCAGTGTCACACCAATGTCCCAGAAGTGATGACATCACTTCTGGGTCACGTGTCAGTGATGTAGACATATTGCTGCACATTTGATGGTCCTCCCTGGTAAGTCCCCCTCGCTGGTAAGTCCCCCTCCCGCACCCCGGCCAGTTGCCAGGACACATTAGGGGTCTCCAGTCTTTTCTTTAATGAGAGCTACTGAATAATAAAAAATATACTGAGCTATTCCCATCCCCACCCCAGACAGCTACCAAGATTTGTTCTGTCCTACAAAAAAAATCCCATGGAGTAGGAAGAGCACTAAGAAGCTATGAAACTATCCACCAACTAACACAGAGAAAAACCTATGAAATAAAACCTTATTTAAAAAGTCAAGAATACATTTTCTAAATGACACACAAGCTACGCTGCAGTGATTGGAAAGCGACTGGTAACTCACAAGCTACTGGTCAGAGACCCCTGCATTAGTAGCTCTCAGTTGTTGTTGTTCTTTATTTCTAAATTTTTATCTAAGGTACTTGATTTGCCTCTGCTTTCTGTTCGTTTCCCTCACTCCTCTTTCCCCCTCAACTCCAGTGAACAACCACACCCTAATGAGAAAAGCAGTCTCAATGGAACTGTATGTATGATTGCCCCAAGATTCTTTTTGTGCAGTGTTGGCATCAGTAAAACACCACACAAAAACAATAATGTGGTCAGGCATACAAAAAAACACTTCTGCAGTGTTTTGTCAATGCACATGTGTGTGTCAGTCACATAGATGCAAATGAACCAAAGGAACAGAAAGCTGTGACTAAAGAGACGCACAACCATTAATTATTTCAGGAATTCTCCTCGTTAAAGGGGAACGAAGAAGGAGTGGAACACAAAGCAACAGAACAGGGGGAATGTGCTTATCCCTAGACAGAGGCACACAACCCTAACATCATCCAACATAGATCTCCCTTCAGTCAAGCCCTGAGAAACACAATGCTCCCTTTTATTTGCTAAACCTTTTCTAGTTTCAACCGATTTACTTCCTTTTTGACATTAATTTCCTCTTGATATTTAACCTTTAGATTTTTTCAGAATGAGAGAATATAACGACTCCTCAGCAGGGTATCATCTGAGTTCGGCTCACCAGAGAAGATCTTAACATTACTTTTTTTTTGCAGAAAATGCTTGCGATTTATGGGCTATTTCTCATTTAACCTTAACCGGTTATGCTAACTCCTCTTCCATATATCCTTTATTAGTAATGGATCCGATTATAGTTGCCTGAACCAGTCACTGGGAGTCTTAAATAAGGGAGGGGGAGGCTAGCTGAAAATCCTCATTCCCTCGAAAAGCTTGGTTTAACTTTGACAGGGTTTGCATATATATCGTAAATCAACTAAGGTGAGGGGAAGGGATAGAAGATTTCCCTCTTATTCTCCTCCCATTCCAGTGGGGTAGCTTCTAGCATAGTCCTACACATGCTTACTCAGAAGGAAGTCTCACTGAATTCAATGGGAGTTACTCTCTGGTATATTTGCAGAGCCCCAGCCTGGATGGCCCAGGCTAGCCCAATCCCATCAGATCTTGGAAGCTATGCAGGGTTACTAAGATAATACTGAGATAATCCATACTATAGTATCCCCATTACATTTTATGGGTGTGAAAGCTGACAAGAAGAAAGTTGATTCATTTGAAATGTGATGTTGGAGGAGGGTTTTATGGATAACATGGATAGGATTGCCAGGTACCCCGGGGGGGCGGGGAAACCCCCACTCGATTGGTCCATTCCCCACCGGGCCAGATCGGGACACTGGGGGGAACCTCACCCCTAAAGTGCTGAGAGCACAGAGATGTGCCCGGTGTGATAACGTCACCCGGGGGTGACGTCATCACGTTGGGAACATTGCGGGGGGATGCTCTATCATTCGAGGGAAAACTCTATGGTTTCTAGGGTTGCCAAGACAGAAATTTACCGCAGCGGGGGACTCCCGGCCGGCGTCTTGAGTTTTCCCTTGGATGACCGTGGCCCCGCCCCCAGCGTGCCTGGCGTACCCGCGTCACTTCCGGGTGGCGTGCACTTGGGGGTGGAGTTCCCCACGGGGCCTGATCCGCTGGCGGCGGGGAACAGGCTTCCCCGCCCCCCGGGGGGACTTGGCAAGCCTAATGGTTTCCCCTCGAATGATAGTGGCCCTGCCCCCAACTTGCCTGATGCGATGACGTCACTTCCGGGTGACGTCATCATGGTGCGCATGCTTTGCGTGCAGGCCAAGGAACTCCCGGGGACGGCCGGGACTCCCCCTGCTAAAGTGCAGGTAAGACATGGCAACCCTAACCCATGGACCACCAAAAAGACAAATATGTGGGTAGATCAAATGAAGCCTGAACTCTCCCTAGAAGCTAAAACACTAACCTGAGACTATCCTAGTTTGGTCACATTATGAGAAGACAAGAGTCACTGGAAAAGACAACCATGCTAGGGGAAGCTGAAGGCAGCAGGAGAAGAGGGAGACTCAACATGAGATGGATGGACTCAATGCAGGAAGCCACAGTCTGCAAGGTCTAAACAAGGCTGTCAGAGATAGGACATTTCGGAGGTCATTAATGCATAGGGTCGCCATATGTCAGAAGCAATGGCACTTAATACATACACACACCAGTAGGGTTGGTCCTGGTTAATGCTTAGATGGGAGACCACCAAGGAAGTCCAGGCTTGCTGCACAGAGGCAAGCAATAGCAGACTGCCTCTGTTCATCTCTTGCCTTGAAAAAACCCTATGGGGTCGCCACAACCTAGCTGTGGCGATTTGACGGCACTTTCCGCTACTGTATTTGCAGAGGACTGTGGCATCAGAGCACAGACCACTGAAGTGAATAGGCTTAGGTAAAGGTAAAGGCTTCCCTCGCTCGAAAGCCAGTCGAATCCGACTCTAGGGATGCGGTCCTCATCTCCATTTCCAAGCCGAAGAGCCAGCGCTGTCCAAAGACATTTCCGTGGTCGTGTGGCCGGTAATGACTGGACGTCGAGGTGCCCAGAATGCTGTTCCCTTCCCACTGAAGTGGTACCTATTTATCTACTTGCCGCTTCTCGCTTTCAAACTGCTAGGTTGGCAGGAGCTGGGATCAGAGACGGGAGCTCACTCCGTCACGCGACACTCAGATCTCGAACTGCTGAACTACTGACCTTCCAGCCCGCAGCTCAGCGTCTTAACCACTTGAACCACCGCAGCCCCTAAATGGGCTTAAAAGAAGAGGAAGAAGAGAAGAGATTGGGTTTACACTGCATCAGAACATCAGGCCATCAAGATCTGTATTGTCTACTCAGACTGGCGGCAGCTCTCAAGGTTTTAAGGTGGAGGTCTTTCACATCACCTGCCGTCTGATCCTTTCGACTGGAGATGCCAGGGACTGAACTTGGGACCGTCTGCATGCAAAACAGAGGTTCTTCTGGGGCGCCACATGTAACATGTTTAAACCAGCCAGGCAGGAGCATGTGCAAGTCCAAAATAGGGCAAAAAATACCTCCTGGGTCCATTTCAACTCGCAAAAAAAAAGGTATGGGGGGAGGGCAGAAGCACTTCCTCTCCCTGTGCCATAGTTCCAATCTGAACCATGTCCCTTGCAGCGCTGCTTTCAAAATTAGTTCCCCACAGCTCCTTTGTGGCTGGGTGGAAAGCAAGCTGCCATTGAATGCTGTGTGACATTGCATCTTGTGCATTATGCTCTGTCCCTTCCCCCCTGTGTTCTCCTCACTGTAGGTGTTCACTTTCTCTCGCTCGCTGCTCTGCGGAACTGCCCAAGGTCAACCAGCTGGAGGTGGGATGGTGTTATGGCATTGCTTTGCTTGTTGTGTATTCCAAGCCTGAGAATTGGACCTGTGTTTATGTTATAGAACCGTTAGGTTCCCAAGGGTTTTGGCGCTCGGTTTCTCTACACTCCCGCCAGCGGGAAATGGAATCATTGGTCCAAACCTGCTTCAAGTTTCTTTATTATGTTCCCCTTTGGGGTCTGTAGTTATTCCTAACAATGCTTGTGTTCATGCTCTAACCATAGCGTCCTAATAAATTTAGCTTTGTTTCACAAACGTGGATTTATTTCGATTGCCTGGGGAAGCGGACACTGGGTGGAAAGTAAGTCTGGGTTTCCAGGACTCATATCACATCTAGTTTGGCCCCCAGATGAGATGGCTGGCAAATAAACTGGAAGTCCATATTATCTTATCTGTTTATCTGTGGCTGCGGTCACACGAGCAGGAAAATGCGGGGGGGGGGGAGCGTGGCTGTTTGCCCCGGGGCAAAATAACGCGGGGTTATGTGAGCAGACATCCCATGGAGGTCCCATGGTAGGGGGGAGGTGCCGATCACACCACAATCCTGTGGCGCGGCAAAGAAGCTGCGCGCTGCGGCAAACGGGTGGTTTATTTCTCTGTACACCGATGTGTGCGCATGCCTCGTTGGGTGCTTGTGCACATCCCGAGGACACTTAAAATAAAAAACCTTTTTGCGAGGGGACATGGCCGGGCGCCGGATGCCATGGGATTCCACCAGAAATGCGATTATGCGCCCGCCCTTGCCCCGCGGTTTCCGGAAACTAGTACCTCCAAGGTACTAGTTTTTTACCACGCATCTTCGGAGTGAAGCCTCGGGTGAGCCACGGGAGCTCTACGCTTCCCAGATGTGGTGGTGAGATTGCGCCCGGAAAATCCACCTATCTTCCGTCTCTCTAGCGTGCCTAATGCTCCGTGTGACCGCAGCCTAAGATGACAACTTGGTGAGCCAATTATTTCTTTTAAAATCATGTAGAGGTATTTTAAGTCCCTAGATTCGACTTTCAGATCTACCCAATCCTCCCACCACCACGAACAACAATCTTTAAACAGATAGGCTTCAAACAACACCATCTTTGAAGAGGTGTTTTCTCCTGCTTGTATGGTGGCAACTGCCATCCATGGTCTTGATTTCTCTGCTCCTGTGTACTTGTATTCAAACTAATAAAGCCATGTATTGGGAGAAAAATCTACTTTTACTTAAATGTGAGAACTGAACCCATTTAGCAAACTAATTCATAGTCTAAGTACTGCACTCCCAATATATACTATTATAACATTTCATATTGACATGTGCAGATTTTGTACAGATCTTGTTGAGCACTCATAAAAGTGAGATGCTCAGTGGTAGAATATCTGTCTTGCATTCAGAAGGTTTCTGGTTCAATCTGCAGGGGTTTGTTTTAAGGTGCGCTAATAGACAATGCCAACCTCAGATATGCAGATGATACCAATCTGATAGTAGAAAGTGAAGAGGACCTAAAGAGCCTCTTGCTCAGAGTGAAAGACGAAAGCGCAAAAGTTGGCTTGAAACTCAACATCAAAAAAACTAAGATCATGGCATCAGGACCCACCTCTCCTTGGCAAATAGGAGAAGTCATGGAAGCAGTGACAGACTTCACGTTCCTGTGATCCAAGATCACTGCAGATGGTGATTGCAGCCATGAAATTTGGTCCTGAAGAACTTCATAAATATTTGAGAATATTCTGGAATATTCATGGGCACCAATTTTAAGAGTCCTATACCTGTTTTCTTCAATTTTACATGATTTCTGGGCAACAGGAGGGAGAGGGGAGGGAGCCAGCTTTCTCGGGCAATGGACTCGGACACTGGGGAATCACTAGAACGGTCTGCCAGTCATGCTGATTCTTTCACAGTCCTCCGTGGCTCTTTGAGCATGGGCAAAGAGAATATACAAGCAGGGTTGCAGCTGGAACTGTATTTCAAGGAAGTGATGTCAGTATGTGTCTGTGTCAGTGTCTTGCCATGTTTGGCTGCCTGCCTGCCTTGGTACAGCAGTACCAGGTTGGTTTGGGTGGGATTCTGTGATATGATGCTAGTTCTGCTGGGCTTGCCACATTGGCCCTGGATCTGCTTGGCTTCTGTGGTTTGATACTCAATCAATCAATCAGTTTATTACGGTCAAAGACCCGTCAAACAGCATACAAAATCAAAAACAATCTCCAGGTTATCGAGAAGTGTTACAATTGCTGGCTAAGCGCCGTAACAATAAAATTCATTCATTCAAGAGAAGTGTTACAGAGAAGAGACATCATGAGGAGTATTAAGGAGGTGCTTACGCTTTATAATTGCAATAAAAAGAAATTTAGCAACCTTCCTTGATATTGCCATGGATTTGTCCTCCAGTAAGTATTTCAGCAAAAGTTCCTCAGACTGGATTACTGGTTGTCCTTGGAACCTAAATGACCTTATCAAGGGCATAATTAAAAGGGCTCTCTCTTCTGCATAATAGGAGCAATGAAATAATATATGGGAAAGGGTCTCTATTGACTCCAAGGGGTGTGGTTTGATACTGATTCTGTTGGGCTTGCAGCTGGGTCTCTTGCTTCAATTGGTTTGGCTTGGATTCTCTGATTTGACATTGGTTGTATGGGGCTTGACACGCTGGCCTGTAGGTTCTGCTGGGAATCTCTGGTTTAAGATTGGTTCTGTTGGGCTTGTCCGCTCTGTGGGTGCAGTCCATCTGTGGGTGAACAGATGCCACTGCAAGTGAGTCATTTTTTGTGTTTGCCATGTTTTCCACCATGCGCTTAACTGAGGTATCGATGAATCACACCTCCGCACTGAGGGCTCCCTATGGAGTTTGCGATGATGCACATTCTGCGATGGAGGGAAAAAACAACGGCAGGGAGTCGGGATGGCCTGATCAGACCATCCCGATGCCATGAGAGCGCATGGAGCGATCAGACATGGGAAAGTCCATCTGTGGCCATCGCAACCTGTTAACTACCAGATTTCCCCTGGTGCCTTTGAACTTCGCTTCTGCGGCGGGGCACAACAGGTTGCTGACAGCTGCGGGGCGCTCCCCAGATGTTGCTGTCTATTCGCGCCCTTTAAATCCACCTGGCATTCGCACCTATGTCGGGTCTAATTGTGCGTATGATCGCAGCCCAAGCTTCAAGATTTGAGTATCGCCATGGTCATGTAAAAACATAAGAACAGCCCTGCTGGGTCAGACTAGTGGTTCATCTAGTCCAGCATCCTGTCTCACACAGTGGCCAACCAGTTCCTCTGGATGGCTAACAACAATGCCTTGTTGTGGAAGTTGTGGAAGTTCCCCTCAATCACCATGGCTAGTAGCCACTGATAGACTTATCCTCCATAAATCTATCGAATCCCCTTTTAGATTCCCTATCTAATCCTGTCCTGAACCTACAGATTTATTGAATGCCCTAGTATTTTGGGAGAGGGAGAGAAATTTCTGTTTGTCAGCTCTCTCCACCCCGTGCATAATTTTATAACCCTTTATCATGTCCCCCTTAGTCATTTCTTTTCTAAACTGGAAAGTCCCAGAATCTTCAGCCCTTCTTATAGGGACGGTGCTCCAACACCCTAATCATCTTGGGCCCCGGTCACACGGGCCGGATATCGTGGGGGGGAGGCATGGCTGTTTGCCCTGGAGCGAACTACTGCGCGGCCGCCGGATCCAACGTCCC
>NW_015170889.1:358668-376168 GCF_001447785.1 Gekko japonicus
GATCACACCAGCAATGGCTAGGCGCCGCTGCCGTGACAGACGGGGTCTTTTTTTTTTTTAAGCCTAAACGGCACTTTTGCTCTCCTCTTTGTGTGCATGCGCTGTTGGGTGCTTGTGCGCATCTTGTGGAGACTTGGGGGGGGGGAACCTGTTTGCAAAGGGACATGGGCGGGCGCTGGATGCCACCACCAGAAACGCGATCAGACGCCACCCTTGCCCCCGCGGTTTCCGGAAACTAGTACCTCGGATGTACTAGCTTTTAACTCTGCATCTTTGGCAGGAAGCCTCGGGTTCGCCTTGGGAGCTCTACGCTTCCCAGATGTTGCGGTGTGATCGCGCTTGGAAAATCCGCCTATCTTCCATCTCTGTAGCGTGGCTAATGCTCCGTGTGACCACAGCCTTGGTTGCCCTCCTCCATACTTTCCCCAGCTCTGCAATATTCTTTTTGAGATACAGTGACCAGAACTGTACACAGCATTCCAAATAGGGCCGCATCATAGGTCTATTAACAGGGGCATTACGATATCGACCATTTTATTCTCAGTCCCTTTCCTAATAATCCCTAACAGAGTTTGCCTCTTTCACCACTGCAGCACACTGGGTTGACACTTTCATTGAGCCATCCACTATGACCCCAATATCTTTTCCCCATTCAGTCTCAGCAAGTTCAGACACCATTAACCTATACTTGAAGTTGGGATTTTTTTGTCCCAATGTGCATCACCTTACAGCCTCCTGATTCCTCACAACCTCCAACACCACAACAGAACAATTCATTCGCACATTTACATAAGGGACCTATAAAATACTTCAATATTGATTTCACCGATAGATAGAAAGTGGATCACAGGAATCAGTAGAACACCACACAGAAAGAATCTAGAAAGTAGGTAATAAGCACCCGTAAAACACTACACCAAAAGAATCTAGAAAGTGGGTAATGTGTATCAGTAAAACACCACACACAAAGAATCTTTTGCTCAATCATACAAACAGTAGAATCGATATTGCTTTCCCCCCCTCTCAGTATCAGAGATACATTGGTAATAAATACAGGGGTGGGGGGAGAAAGCCAATGACAAGAATAAAAAATTACAGCAAACTACATATGTTCCATTTCTGGAAATAAGTTTAAACATTCTTCCTGCTAATCCAGAATGCAGGGGAACCTAACACAGCCCAGAGTGAAATTCCAAAACACTAATGGAATAAAAAATCTGCCCATCCCTCATCCTCCACACTAAAAGAATGTGTTGCTTTTATCTACCCACTAATGGCAGTTCTAGGGAACCACCTGACTACTCCCCACTGATTGTTTTACACATTTTAACAATGCACAAAATGCCTGGCCTGTCAGTGTTAATTTTAGACAAAGGCAATTGCTGCGGAAAGCCTGTGGCAGTCAGTAGACAGAAATGGTAATCAGGAGAGTAAATTTGGAGTGGATTCAAAGCAAGCTGGCTCAGATCTTATGGGCAAGAAGATATATTTGATGTTGCTGGTGATTGCGGAGGTATGTCTTCTAAAAAAAACCCTGAACTGCTTATTACTGCATTTTCTTATTTTATTTATTTATTTATTTTTTTAAAAAACCTTAACTCTTTCCATGGAGCACACAGGTTGCAGTACCAACTTCCTTCCCCCTGCCCTATGTTTTGCGAGAGAAAACAAAGGATAGGAAAGGAAGGAAATGAGGAGAGGGAAATGGAAGAAGCTACTCCAGCAGGTGCTGTCCTTGTATGAAGGAGTGTGTTGAAACTGTCCCCCATGTTCTCCTTCAATGTCCCTTTTATTTGGTGCCCCACCAGGATCTTCTGTACCCTATATTAGCTCAATTCCCAGAGATTCCAGATGATTTTAAGGTTCTGTTTTTGCTTAATAATCAAGATACGGAAATAAGCGAAATAGTAGCAAGGTTTCTTCTTAGTGCTATGGCTATACGTTCTGATAAGTAACCACTAGGTTTTTCTGCTTTTCTGCTGTTTTTCTGCGGTGTAGCTCCAATCTTACCCTATATGGATTTGTATTTTCCGATCTATATTTAATCTGATCTCCTATTGCATGGATATACATATGCCAATAAAGGCTTGTCAAAAGTAAAAAAAGGAAGAAGTCATGCTTGGTAGCTGTTACCCACTTTCCAACCTGAAGCAGCAATCTGGAAGGGGAAATTTTGATAGAGTCTGACTCGTGTAGCTTACTAGGTTACCATTCCAACCACGTGCCAAAAGGAAGCTACCACCAGAGGGCTACAACGTGAGTGCTTTGTGTCACTGTCGGACTGAAAGAACTATCAATGTGGGCAGGAAAGGAGCCAGAGAACAGAACTTGCTCCAGGGATGAAATATAGACTCACGGCCAGCATGTCAGTCCTTGGGGCGATCTTTTAGACAAGCTGGAGGGAGAAATCCATATTCAGAATTTAGAGTTAAGCCAAGGTCAAAGACTCGGGACTTGGAAGCTTGGTGGGTCGGGAGGAGGGAGGCGGGTGATCTGTAGCAGGAGGAGGAACTGCAAGGTAGACAAGAATCCACGTCAAGATGGGCAGGAGGAAACCGGATAAGGAACAAAAGTCCAGAAGCAGACAGACACACACACACGTAGGGATGACCCAATCTACCACTTTCAGTTATATTACTACACCTGAATTTGGCTCTGCGTTGCATTTTACTCCTCCTTGATGCCAGTTCCATTAAAATGTCTCCAATTAATTCTGAAATTACTGCAGTTTCAGTTCCTTCAGTTAATCTGCACTTCCAGGGTTCACATGTGTACTAATAAAACAGTGAACAAAAGCAACCTTAAATTAATCTTTGCGCCATGAGATGATCTAGAGGCAGGGCTATTTTGGGGCAGGAACGCACAGGAACGGAGTTCCGGCTGGCTCCCGAGTTGGTCACGCCCAGCAGGAACTCATTAGCATAATAGGCCACACCCGATAGCAGGAACTCATTAGGATTGGCTACATTAGGGGTGTGTGGCCTAACATGCAAAGGAGTTCCTGCTACAAAAAAAGCCCTGGGTTTTGACAATATTAACAAAGTAAACAGAATAAGAAGCAAAAGGTGGGTGTGGCTGGATGACCACACTTCTGGTAACATGGAGGTGTGGCCTAATGTGCTTCACACAGCGGCCAACCAGCTCCTCTGGAGGTCCAACAAGAGAGCATAGAGGCTGAGGCCTTCCCCTGATGTTGCCTCCTGGCACTGGCATTCAGAGGTCAACTGCCTCTGAATATGGAGGTTCCATTTAGTTACCATGGCTAGTAGCTTTTGGAAAAGGCATGGTCTATAGTGCAGCCTTAAGAAGATCTGAAGATCACCCTACAGGGGGACAACTGAAGGACTACTAGATTAGGGACTGCCCACATTTTCAAATCATGTCCTTCCTTCTCTGGATTGGCTCTTCTGGAGACTTCCTGCTCCTGCAAAGCTGCCTTCTTGTTGTTGTTCCTCCTTCAGGAGTTAGGCTAGACAGTTAAGGCTCTCTCTCTTCTATGTTCTATAACAGTTTGTGCTTCTTTAAATAAACCTAGGCTCCGATCACACCACCGAGGAACTGCGGGCAGGAAGCGAGGCTGTTTGCCCCGGGGTGAACTGACACACATTTGCGCGATCAGACTTCCGCCTGCCTGCTCTGCAGTTCTGCATAATACTTACCTTTCCCTGGTGGTTTTTTGCGCCGCTCCTGTGGCGCAACGAGACGCCCCGCCAACGACTCCGGGACGCCAGACAGATGTGTCTGTCTGTTCACGTCCCTTTAATCCGCGGGGGAATCCTTTGCCTGCCGCAGCTTCCGCTCCGTATGATCGCAGCCCTACTTATTTTTCTCTAAACAGTCAGTGCTCCACTTTCTTTGCATATTTAAACTCTGCCATCAGTAGCCACTGATAGATTTTCCACCAAGAATCTGTCCAGCCCTTTAAAGCCAACTATGCTTGTGGCCATCGCTACATCCTCTGGGTTTTCTGAAGGAAATGGAGCTTATCTGGGCATAAAGACCAGTCTTCTGCTGGCTTTCTCTGAAAGCTAAAGAGGTCTCTGAAATGGGAAGATAATTATAGGACTTCTGTAGAAGGCGGTCATGGGGTTTCCAGATCTCCAGTCTTGCCATGTCAGGTCTATACACACAGATGCTGAAATATCTCATCCAGCTCATCAAGTGATGCCAACTACGGGGCCTTCTGAAGCCAGGTAGGGTTTAGCAAATATCCGTAGTTCAGTTCTTTGTGTACAAATAATGCACTTGGTTTTATATGAATGGAGGAGAGGCTATGGCAGATGAAATGAATCAGTTAAGTATGGTGGTGGAAAATGCCATCAAGTGACAGCCATTTTCAAGGCAAGAGACAAATAGAGGTCGTTTACCATTGTCTGCCTCTGTATAACAACCCTGACTTCCTTGGTAGTCTCCCATCCAATGAGTAATGAGGGCCGACCCCACTTCTGAGATCTGATGAAACAGGTCAGGGCTGGTTAAGTACAGACTTTACAAAACCAACATATTAGGGTTAACTCTACTTATTTATGCTGATCTTATCTATTTATTTTCTTCCACACTTTTTTGGAGGACCTTGAGGGCAGTATATGGCTCTTCCTGCACCCTTGGCGACCTCTTTCATTGTGGAACCATGACTTTGAAATACCCTTTCCACACTTAATCACTTAGAACAAAACAAGATGCTTTCCTCACAATAGGTAGAAGCCTAACATTTATTTTAAACCAAGGCTTTTTAGGGAGTTTCACGTGGTTTGATTTTGTACCCAGACTCTGGTCTGCACTGGAATGGATGCCACCACCTTACTGGTGATGCAGCGACTCTCTGGTATTTGGGCAAAAACTCTATGGTAAAAATGGCTTCTACCATAGAGATTTTGCCTAAATACCAGAGTGTCCCACATCACCAGTGACATGATGACATCACTTTTGGGGCATGCTGGAAATGACCCAGGTCTTGGCCTCCCTCCCACTGGACGCCCCCTCCCCACTTCCTGCTGGTTGCCAGGAGGTACTTGGCAACCCGAGGCAAATGAAATCCCAAGTTGGCTGGGAGGTGATGAAATGGACTGTACCACTTGAAACCACACGTGGGGAGGTCACATTCTTACTGCTCCCCCACATAAACATCCCCTGCCGATAAGAAGAAGAAGAAGAAGAGATTGGATTTATACCCCGCCCTTCACTTGGAGTTTCAGAGCGGCTTACAAACTCCTTTCCCTTCCCCTCCCCACAACAGACACTCTGTGAGGTGGGTGGGGCTGAGAGAGCTCTGACACATACTGCTCTTTTTCAAGGACAGCTGTGCCAGAGCTTGTGACTGACCCAAGGTCACATCAGCAGGTGCAAGTGGAGGAGTGGGGAATCAAACCCGGTTCTCCCAGATTAGAGTCCGCATACTTAACCACTACACCGAACTGGCTCTCTGAGCACATAAGAAAGAAAGGTCTAGCTAGGGTTGCCAGCCTCCAGGTGGGGCCTGGGGATCTCCCGCTTTTACCACTGATCCCCAGCCGACAGAGATCAGCTCCCCTGGAGAAAATGGCTGCTTTGAAGGGTGGTCTCCATGGCATTGTACTATGCTGAGGCCCCTCCCCTCCCCAAACCACGCTGTCTCCTGGCTCCACCCCCAAAGTCTCCAGGTATTTTCCAACCCAGACTTGGCAACCTTAGGTCTAGCCCTTCCCATGTTGTGAGAGTTTTCCGCTTATGGGGAAAATGATCTATATAACATAGATGCCATCCTCCCCCCACAGTCTGAAGTGGCACTGTTCACTTTGCCATCTTGGTAGTTAACTGTCTCATGACTTCCTCATTCTTCTGTGTCACCCTAGAAGGGTGTCCTCAAGCTGGCAATACGACCATGCAAGAGTGCAAATGAGGGCCAGGATCCCCAGACTGGACTGAGGGAGGGGTGCCCGTCGCGTCTTCCCACACTTCACCTGCCCACGTCCACCTTCCATCTTCCTCGTCTTGAGAGGCAGTGAGCCTTCCACGCAGGAGAGGGAAACCGAAGGTGGGAACATACGGTTTCTGTCTGCGTGGCAAAGAAACTGATTAAAAATGCTAACAGCCATGATTGTCCAACGTCGAGACTCTCCCATGAGACTCATCCAAGCAGATGGTGATTAGTTTGGGATGGCCGGAACAATCACGCATACCATGTTGCAGTAACACCCACAGACTATCTGTCACTGTCCCGGGAGGCCGTTAAAGGCTGTTTACTTCATACAGTTAACTGGAACCATAAGCTTTACAAGGCTCTTTTGATACATTTTTAATCATTCTCCTCATAAACCTAGAACGGTTCCCCCCCCCCTTCTCCCCCTGCAATGCTCCATGGTTTGCATTTTGTACGTCTATCACAGAAGCGGCATAGAAGCGCAGAAGGAGGCAAAAGAGACACCCCTTTGGCATGACCCACCTGCTCAAAAAGACAATCAGGAGCCCAGCCAACTGACTGCAACCCACCTGGGTCAGGCCTTGGCCTGGCAACCCAGTTTGGTTCAGGGCGGCGGGGGGGGGGAGGGGAGATTTCTTGGCGTTCATTCAGGGGAGGAAAGAAGAAACGCCTGGAAATGACTGCGGCTCTGTGGCCCAGAGCGAGGTTTGGGTAATCTGGTGGAACAGTTTATAGCGGAGAGCAAAGAGCAGGCCAGGAAGGATGGTACCCAGAGGCACAAAGCAGGCCTGGGTGAGAAAGCAATTGACTTGCTGGCAGCATATCACAGACACAAAGCCCCGGACTGAGGCTGACCAGATCTAGGGGAGTCAAAGAGGCCCAAAAGCAAAGGGTTTAAACATGTGTTTTAGTTTATTGGGTTTTAATTTATTGGCAGGGGAGGGTTGTGTGTGTATATGTGTGTGTATACACAAACGTATATATACACACATATGTTTCAAATTATATTATTTCTTGTTTCATTTTATGGAGTCAGCCACTTCAGGCAGACCTAGGAGAGTGCAAGACAGAAACCTTTTAAATCCATCAAGTGTATCAGGAAGCTGGAAGTGACGATGGACTTAATGATGCTGGAATGGAAGCGGTTCAAGATAAGGGCCCAGATTTCATATAGCCAAGTTTTGACTTCAAGTTTCAGGGCTAAAAGTATATGAACAGCCCTGCTGGATCAGGCCAATCAGAGGTCATTTCGGGGGGGAACGCGGGGGAACGCAGATCCCCCGGGTGAGGTGTAGGGGGGCGGGGCACACGACGAAGCCCCGCCCCTTCTTCCGGCCACCCCCTTCTTCCAGCCTCATTCTGTTGCAGAAGGAGGAAGAAGCAGGAGGGTAAGTTGGCGTCCTCCCCCTCTGCCTGGCCGAGGCCACTCCACGTGGCCTCCGCAAGGACTCCCAACCCCATCCAGGAGCTTCCCCGAGGTAGCTGTGTTAGTCTGTTGCTGCAAAATAGTCCAAGAGTTCAAATAGCACCTTTAAGACTAACCTTTAAGACTAAGACTGTGGTGGGTGTGGCCTTCTGACACACTTCTGGTGATGTCAGGGGGTGTGGCATATGCTAATGAGTTATGCTAATGAGTTCCCTTAGCTCTTTTTCTATGAAAAGACCCCTGAGGCCAATGATCCATCTCATCCACCATCTTGTTTATCACATCTTGGATTGCAAACAGCTGGAAAATTCCTAGAGATGTGGGGCTGGAGACTGCAGAGGGTGGAGTTTGGGGAGGGGGAGGAGCTTAGCAGGGATATGATGGCATACGGTCCATGCTTCTGTGCATCTCTTTTGCTGCTAGAGAATTCTAACAAAGAATGGAATAAAAAGTTTGGTGGGCTTGCTAGCTACCTGGAAAGGAAACTTATATAACTAATAAGGAAGGCTATCTCAGAACATCTGATCTAAGGGGTTAATGAACTACAATTCACATCACCCATTACTTTAAAGGCAAAGGACTTATTTCCCCAAAACGGCTTGGAATGCTTTTATATATACTGCTGGGTGACCTTGGCCAGCAACTTTTTCTCAGCTTAACTTAATCCACAGGGTTGTTTGTGAGGATCAAATGGAAGAGGGGAGAAGCGGGTATGCCACTCTGAGCTCCACGGAGGAAGACCAAGATAACAGCATGATGGAGAGGTACACAACCTCTGAAAATGCAGGTTCCATTTAGCTACCGTGGTTAATAGCTATTGATGAATGCCTATTCCATGGTTTTGTCTAGTCTCCCTTTAAAGCCCTCTATACCCGTTATCGTATCATTACGTCTTGTTGCAGTGAACCCCAAAAATGAATTAGGAATTGTGTGAAGATGCACTCCCTTTTGTCTACAGTTACTGTCCTGAATCTACTGCCCATTAACTTAATTGTTCGCCTCAAGTTGCAATAACATGTAAGAGGCAAAAGTTATCTCTCTCTCATTTCTCCCCCCACTCCATAATTTTGTACAGTTCTAGCACTTATCAGCTAAACTGAAACACCCCCCCCCTTTTTAGTCTTTCTAACTACAGACGAGCCCTGATCTGGATAGCCCAGGCTAGCCCAATCTCATCAGATCTTGGAAGCTAAGCAGGGTTGGCCCTGGCTAGAATTTGGATGGGAGACCACCAAGGAAATCTCTGGTTGCTCTACAGAGGCAGTCAATGGCAAACAACCTCTGAACCTCTGTTGCCTTGAAAACCCTATGGCAGTGGTGGCGAACCTATGGCATGCGTGCCAGAGGCGGCACTCAGAGCCCTCTCTGTGGGCACGCGTGCCATCGCCCCAGCCAGGCCCAGACCGTCACTAAAGTGTGGAATTCTCTGCCAAAGTACATGAAAGCATTTGGGATTGCTTTCCTTACTTTGTTTGGATCATCTTATGTTAATGTATGAGTTGTTTTTTCCTAAACTAAAACCTCAGTATTCAGGTTAAATGGCCGTGTTGGCACTTTGCGATAAATAAGTAGGTTTTGGGTCGCAGTTTGGGCACTCGGTCTCTAAAAGGTTTGCCATCACTGCCCTATGGGGTCACCATGAGTCAGCTGTGACTTGCTGGCACTTTCTACCTACTACCTACCTATAGAAGATATTCCAATATTGATTATTTGGGTTGCCCTTCTTTGCACCTTGCAATACCATTTTTCAGGTGGGGTGACCCGGGGTGGACATTTTTCAGGTGGGCTTTTAACCCCTCCTTTGAATTTCCAGGAAAAAGAGTAAAATTATCTCAGGGTGGGTGTCCAGAAGCAACATGACTTGGCTTAATGAGAACAACTTATTAGCTCTGCCCCATTGCCATCAAGCTCCACCACCCCCCAAGCCACCAATCTAGGCTACTTTGACCCACAAGGTTTTGCTCCAGCCTCTGCCATTTGCTACAACTTTCCATCTCTACCTTCCTAGTCTCCACACTGAAATTTAACAGGAGTCTGATGACGCTTTAGAATAACACAATTTATTCCAGTGTAAATTCGTATGGGTCCCATCTCATGTCATCAGATGCACTGAAGTGCATATCCATTAGTAGGGTTGCCAAGTCGGCATGACTCACCGGCGGGGGAGTGTTTCTTCCGTCCGGGAGCTGCTGAGGGACGTGCGTGCGTGCGCGCGGCCAGAACGTCACAGGAAGTGACGCACGACGTAGGGCACGTTGGGGGCGTGGCCCAGATTGTCGGGGGGAAACCATATGGTTTCCCCCCCGACGTCTGGGCCACGCCCCCAACGTGCCCTACGTCGTGCGTCACTTCCTGTGACGTTCTGGCCGCGCGCACGCACGCACGTCCCTCAGCAGCTCCCGGACGGAAGAAACACTCCCCCGCCGGTGAGTCATGCCGACTTGGCAACCCTACTAATGGATATGCACTTCAGTGCATCTGATGACATGAGATGGGACCCATACGAATTTACACTGGAATAAATTGTGTTATTCTAAAGCGTCATCAGACTCCTGTTAAATTTCAGTGTGGAGACTAGGAAGGTAGAGATGGAAAGTTGTAGCAAATGGCAGAGGCTGGAGCAAAACCTTGTGGGTCAAAGTAGCCTAGATTGGTGGCTTGGGGGGTGGTGGAGCTTGATGGCAATGGGGCAGAGCTAATAAGTTGTTCTCATTAAGCCAAGTCATGTTGCTTCTGGACACCCACCCTGAGATAATTTTACTCTTTTTCCTGGAAATTCAAAGGAGGGGTTAAAAGCCCACCTGAAAAATGTCCACCCCGGGTCACCCCACCTGAAAAATGGTATTGCAAGGTGCAAAGAAGGGCAACCCAAATAATCAATATTGGAATATCTTAGCTAGCAATCCAAAACAGTCCAGTGGAGCCTGAGCGGTGGGCGTTGCCTTCTGACACACTTTCGGTGACTTCAGGGGGTATGGCATATGCAAATGAGTTATGCAAATGGTTTATGCAAATGAGCTGCGCCTTTTTTCTATGAAATGACCCCTGAGTAGACAGTACGGATGACCATGAAGGACCAGTGGTCTAATTCAGTATGTGGTCGCTTCATATGTTCCTATGAAGGAATGTGTTTTGGAATAGATTCAGGCTGCGATCAGATGCACAATTAGATCCGACATAGGCGCGAATGCCAGGCGGATTTAAAGGGATATCAGACAATAACATCTGCAAAGCACCCCGCAGCCGTCGGCAACCCATTCTGCTCCGCCGCAGATGTGGAGTTAAAAGACACTGGGGAGAATCTGGTAGTAAACGGGTTGCGACGGGCCACAGATGGACTTTCCCCTGTCTGATCGTTCTAGTGTGCTCTCATGCCGTCAGAGGGTCTGATTGGGCCACCCTGACTCCGTGCTGTTGTTCCCTCCCCCCCTTGCAGTATGTGCATCATCGCAAACTCCATTTTGGAGCCAGTTTGGTGTAGTGGTTAAGTGTGTGGACTCTAATCTGGGAGAACCGGGTTTGATTCCCCACTCCTCCACTTGCACCTGGCTGGATGACCTTGGGCAAGCTGTAGCTCTGATAAGAGCTGTTCTTGAAAAAGAGCAGTTTCTGTCAAGAGCTCTCTCAGCCCCACCTACCTCACAGGGTGTCTGTTGTGGGGAGGGGAAGGGAAAGAGTTTGTAAGCCGCCCTGAGGTTGTGAAGGGTGGGGTATGAATCCAATCTCTTCTTCTTCTCTTCTTCATAAGGAGCCCTCAGTGCGGAGGTGTGATTCATCGATTCCTCATTTAAGCGCATGGGAAACAAATGGCACACAAAAAACCCCTCACTCACTCGCAGTTGCGTCTGATCACACACTGACAGGCTGCGCCTGCAGCTTCAAAGAACTGTGTGATCTCACAACTGCGAGTCAAATTCCTCTGGCGGAAATAGCCTCGCTCCCCCCCCATTTTATTTGGCGTGTGTGACTGCACCCTCAGGTGGGTAGCTGTCTTGGTCTGAAGCAGCAGATGAGCACAGTGGCACCTTTCAGACCAAAGACCAATAAAGTTTTCTTCTGGGTATAAGCTTTCGTGTGCAAACATACTTAGGCCCCCGTCACACGGAGCATTAGGCACGCTAGAGAGACGGAAGATAGGCGGATTTTCCAGGCGCAATCTCTCCGCCATATCTGGGAAGCGTAGAGCTCCCGTGGCTCACCCGAGGCTTCACTCCAAAGATGTGCTGTAAAAAACTAGTACCTCCGGGGTACTAGTTTCCGGAAACCGCGGGGCAAGGGCGGGCGTCAGATCACGTTTCCGGTGTTAGCTTGTGGCATCCAGCACCTGCCCATGTCCCGTCGCGAAAAGTTTTTTTTTTGTCAAGTCTCCACGGGTGTGCACAAGCACTCAACGGCACATGCGAACACTTGGGTTAAAAAAAACAACAACACTACCCCCGCAACGCCGCTTCTTTGCCGCGCCGCAGGAGTGAGGTATGATCGGCACCTCCCCCCAACCACGGGACATTGGCGGTACGTCAGGCGGGACGTTTGATCCGGCCGCCGCGCGGTAGTTCGCTCCGGGGCAAACAGCCACGCCTCCCCCCCCCGCGATATCCAGCCCGTGTGACCGGGGCCTTACTCAGGTACACTGAAACAGAAGTCACCAACCATTACACAGAGGTAGAGGGTGGGGAGGGTGTTGCCAGGAAGGGCTGATTAGAGTCAAGACATGAAAGTAACCAAGCAATAAATATAGCTAGGATTGCATGAAGGCAATTGGTAAGATCTGTAAATAGCAGCAAATTAGCATAGAGCAAGTAATAAAAGAGTTTACAAACAGATGCGAGAACTGAATGGTATTAGCACGTGTAGTTTTGTGATTCTTGATGCCAGGTTTGTGTCCATTTTTCCTTTGGCGTAAGGTTTGACCTGTTTGCCCTATGTAGAGAACTGAAGGGCATTGCTGGCATTTAATGGCATAGGCAATGTTAGAAGATGAGCAAGAGACAGAGCTTGAGATTGTGTAGTTGATGTTGTTGGGTACAGTGATTGTGATGTCTGGGTGTATGTGGCAGCAAAGTTGGCACCTGGGTTTATTGCAGGCTCGGGTACCAGTGTCTGTGTTCAAATTAGATGTTGTACTACAATGGGTGTGGGGTTGTTTAAGACTGGGAGGCTGTCTGTGGGCGAGAAA
Organism: Gekko japonicus; assembly: GCF_001447785.1. Classification (NCBI taxonomy): domain Eukaryota; kingdom Metazoa; phylum Chordata; class Lepidosauria; order Squamata; family Gekkonidae; genus Gekko; species Gekko japonicus. The sequence continues at coordinate 371,170 of NW_015170889.1, forward strand.
TGGTTGCCCCCCTGCGCTTGCGACAGAGAACTGTCATTATCCAGTAGAAAAGAGCAGGAGATCAAAATGGGCAGCCGTGTTTGTCTGTAACAGTAGAAAAGAGGTGGCGTCATCGCGCCAGGCACGTCTGGCACTTTGGGGGCGGGGTTCTCTCCGGCGGCCCTGTATAGAAAAAGGCTTTTCTAAAATCCTCCCTGGTTGGGCCAGATGGCCCTAGCTGGTAACACTACCGCGTGATTCCTGTCACCTGTGCCAGATGGCCAGGCCGCATCTCCATATACAAGACACTTTGACACCTCTGCCAGGAGAGAGCGACTTGCCGGCGCCTTCCCAAGCATGGGACGAGCTATGCCCAGTACATTAGCACATCAAAAGCATTCCCTGACATGACACATGGTCAATGGAAGAGGCTGGAGCGGGATGCCCAACTCCTAGCCAATCAAAACATACCTTGCCTGACAACGCATGGTAACCAGAGATTGGACACACCTCCCCACTCTCTCACTATTGGGTAAATGGCCATACCTGGTGGTGATGGAGGAGGGGTATAACTGCAATGATCCATATGGGAGTTAAGGGGAGTTCCTTGCTGGAAACAGAGAGTTTCTCTCTGGAAACAAAGAGTTCTTTTGGACTGACTGTTTGCTGTTAACATGGAGTGAGACTTTTAGGCAGCCAAGCTGGACTAGCTGCCCACAAAACCATGGGGTTCCTCTTCAAGATCCCCGGTGAGACCTTGGACTTGCACACGAGCCTGGTAACTATGAACTACCTCTATTGTATAGTTAGAGCTGAACAAGCTATAGATATCTTTTGTTTCTTATCTTTTGCTAGTCTCATGTTATATGCATGCTTGTGCACTGAATAAAGATAATATATAATCAATATTATCTGGACTTGTTTCCTCTGTTGCAACCTGATTTCTAAGACTGAATCTTGTGTCTAAGCCATTCGCCTAAGAAGGCTACCACTGTGTTAATTAATTGTTTGCAGCCCTGGTACAGAGCTGGTAAAGTGGGTAAGTCCCATAAAGCAAGGAGGAGTTTGGGATCTCTGCTCCTGAGCTTTGGTGGGGACTGTTTAAAAAGAGATCCTGGTGGCAGACTACTGGTAAAGCCTGGAGAGTGTACAGACATTCTCCTGGCCTTTTTTAAAATTGTTCCTGAACGCTTGGTTTCTCTCCCATCCCTGGACTGGGATGAGAAAGAGAAACCTTGATAGGCCCAATCTGGACCGGCAGGGAATGGACCTCTCGAGCGGGGGGTTCCCCGCCCCCCAGGGGGACTTGGAAACCCTACTAGCAGCTTAGCAGTCCAGGAGACCCAGGTGGGGGACTCTTCGGGGTTGGGGGACCAGATGTCGAGCTTTAAGGCTTAGCAGTCATGGGCTGGAACCTGCTCCCAAATCTCCTATATGCATTGGAAGTACAGGTCGTGATGAGTGGGGTACGGAAAGGTATGCACTGGCTCAGAGCCGGGGTGGTTTTGCCCTAAGGAAGCCTGCTTGCAGGAGCTACGTAACCCATGCTTAATTGATTTAATAGATGCAGATTAGCTTGTGTGTAAATAAATTTTAACAAGTTTAACCCATGACTTGTCTCGTGTTTCATTCGAGGGGTGGGTGGGCAAATGGCTTCCTACACTCCTCGAGCAACACAACGTCCCTCCCACATTTCCCCTGGAAGTGATGTCATCCCATCACACTGACAGAAATTTTTAAAACTATTTTTTTCTCACACCGGTCAACAGAGCAGCAGCAGGAAGCGGAGGTTGCCAGTGGGACAAGTCTTGCCATACCGGGAGGCCTGGCAACCCTACTTCACTCGCTGCACTCCGTAAGTCATGAATTTTTCAGACGAGCTGGTGTTCTGAAGTGCAATAGGAACCTTTTGGTCAAAGGTTCCCTTGCATTAGCAAACACTATACAGAGCTCTACTAGGGATCCTCATCAATCATTTATTCAAAGAGGAAAAAAAAGGAAGCAAAATATTAAAGAGGCTGCAGGGGATTAATCTCCCCGTATTGACAAACTGTTAAAAATTAAAGAGTTGGGATGGCCCCAAAGACAACTTAAAGCAAACCACCAAACAAAAGCTTTTAAAGCCAGGATGGCTGGCTGGAGTTCTTAGCCCTAAGAGCTGCCTCGTCAGGTGCTTAGATTTGAGGGTGGATGAAGACCAAAGGCAGGCAGGAGGCAGACGTGCTGGCAGCGAGAAGGCCGAAGGCCAGATTCCAGATGGTCAGGATGGGAACCAGGCAGGGTGCAGGGTAGGGCCAAATTCAGACAAGCTAAAAACCACATTCTGGCCGTGCAAGGAGGGCATCCATTGGCCTCTCTCAGTGACAAATTCCTCTGGCTGGGGGACCTTTATACCCGCCAGTGTCACCTGATTGGTTTTGTGTCATGTGGCCTCTCAAGCCAGGAGGCTTATGGACCATAATGAGAACAGCTATCTGGAACTGAATCCCCCTCTCTGGAACATCATCTCCAAATGCACAAGGAACAGTGCCGCCAGTATGTGATTGACAGGAGACTGATACACCCCAATTTTTATAAAACCTCAGCCCATAACTCTTCCTCTTTCCAAACAGATTCGTTAACAACCACGTTTGGGTCTAGGGCTTGCCAAGAACCAAACCCATGAAAAAAAGGGGAAGAGAAACTCAACCAACCAAGCAAGAGCCAAAACCTCCAAAGGAAGTTTAGAAAACTAGTAAGGGGGCAAAAGTTAAAAACATCAGTAATTATAGACAAAGGTACACGTGTTTATTTCAAAAACAGTTAAAAACCTTGTAGGGCCCAAGTAAAGCCTCATAATGTAATCAAAGTAGGGTTGCCATCTCCCCGATGGGGGTTCCCCCACTTTTGGGGGGCCCAATCCACTGCTGCCTAGCTGACCAGCGGGGGAAGCCCTGCCCCCTAGCAACCCCATCGGCACCCTGGAGGTGACGGCATGGCACAGGGCATGTCGCGTGGAGGATGCTCTAGCCATAGAGTTCTATGCTCTAGCATTGGGAGTAACCATAGAGTTCCCCCAAGTGCTAGAGTGCCCCCTGTGCAATGTGCTCAGGAAGAAGACAGGAGCCCCCTGGCAACCCAGAGTAGAGATCAGTTCCCCTGGAGAAAATGGAGGCTTTGGAGGGGTCAGTGTTCCCTCTCAGCTGAGTTAATGTGAGCTAGCTCTCATTTTTTTAGCCTCCGCCTCACACATTTTTGTCTTCGCTCAGGAAGGACGGATCCAGACGAAACTAATTTATGCAGTAGCCAAATCGCTCGCTCACAACTTTAATGCCGGTAGCTCAGAAAGTAAAATTTTTGCTCACAAGACACCACAGCTTAGAGGGAGCATTGGACCTGACTGATACATATTGATGTTACACTGGTCCTGGTAAGGTGATTGTACTTGTAATCTTAGGACCTAAACTGCAAGGTACATATTGGCAACATTACTTTCTCTAATGTATGTAGCTGCCACTGACTAGGGCTGCCAAATCCCCCCGGGGGGCGGATTTCCCCCCGCTTTGGAGGTCCGATTTCCGCCCCCGCAAAATCGGGCCCCGGGGGAAACCCCACCCCCGCGTGCATGACGCTGGGCACACTGGGGGCGAGGCACAGCCACTTGAGGGGAAAACTCTATGTTTTCCCCTCAAATGGCTGTGCCCCGCCCCCAGCGTCCCCGGCGTCATGACGTCACTTCCCTGTGACATGCATGCTGCTGGGAGCCAGCACAAAGTCCCCCGCCGCAGAGGTAAGTCGATTTGGCAACCCCACCACTGACACAAGGCCAGATACATTTGTGGTCTCACATATCTTTTTGTGCCATTCAATTCCAGACTGGAACGTTCCTGTTTGGGTCCTATAGCAATTCTTTTCTGCCTTACAAGTTGTATTCTGTACTATCTGACCTCTGAAGAAGGCTCTTTTAGGCCGAAACGCACATATATCAGGGGTGGCCAAACTTGCTTAATGTCAGAGCCACACAGAATAAATGTCAGGTGTTTGAGAGCCACAAGATATTATTGAAAAATATGCAAATTAACATCAAATGAAACTGCCAAAAACACACAAAAGGGGTAAAAACAGATATTGATAATGGTATTTATTTATCCAATGATATTTGTTTGCTAATGATATTTATTTGTCTAAGAGAGAGAAAGAGAGAGAGAGAGGTGGAAAGAAAGAATGAAAGAGGTAGAGAGAAAGAGAGAGAGAAAGCAAATAGATGGGAGAGGGAGTGGGAGGAAGGAAGAGAGACATAAAGAAAGAGAGCAAATAGATGGAGAGCCTCCCGGAAGCCGTACAATAGGTGTGAAAGAGCCGCATGCGGCCACCCCTGTCATATATGGTTCCGTTTGTGCACTTGCCAAGAACCAAGCCAAGCCAGGGCCTCGGGGAAAGTTTCTCCTGCTCTCCACCAGTGTTCCCTCTAAGCTGAGTTAGCGTGAGTTAGCTCACAGTTTTTTAGCCCCTGGCTCACACATTTTTGTCTTGGCTCAGGGAGGATGGCTCCAGAGCAGACTAATTTATGCAGCAGCCAAATCGCTCGCTCACAACTTTAATGCCAGTAGCTCACAAAGTAGGATTGTTGCTCACAAGACTCTAGGGTTGCCAACTCCTAATTTCTTACCGGCGGGGGACCGTCCGTTTGGTCCGGGAGCTGCTGGGCGAAGCGTGCGCGCGCCGCCAGGACGTCACCGGAAGTGACGTCACACGCTGGGCGGGGCCACGCCGTTTGAGGGGAAACCAAAGAGTTTTCCCCTCAAATGGCTGCCATTTGAGGGGAAAACTCTTTGTTTTCCCCTCAAACGGTGTGGCTCCGCCCCCAGCGTGCGACGTCACTTCCGGTGACGCGCACGCAGGGGTGGGGTTTCCCCCGGGCCCCGATTCCTCCGAAACGGGGGATTCCCTGCCCCCCGGCTGCATTTGGCAGCCCTACAAGACTCCAAAGCTTAGAGGGAACATTGCTCTCCACCCTCATGTGGCCAAGACTCAACCCAAA
>NW_015170889.1:380154-392582 GCF_001447785.1 Gekko japonicus
CGAGGCTATTTTCTCTGAAGGATTTTTTTTAAAAAAATTTATTTATCAGAACCATAAAATATAACCTGCTACAACAATAAGCCTCACATGAAAACAACATGATAAGATTGGCAATAGCATACCTGTGGCATAAACTTGAACTACCCATAACTCTAAAATAACCTGTTTCTAACTCTTAGAAACTCTGAAGGAATTTGACCCGCAGTTGCGCGATCACACAGTCCTTGGAAGCTGTAGGCACAACCCGCCACTGCGTGATCAGACAGACACAACCGTGGGTGAGTAGGGGTCTGTTTGTTTTTTGTCGTCTGTTTCCAGTGCGCTTCAATGAGGGATCGATGATTCGCACCTCCACACTGAGGGCTCCCAATGCAGTGTGCGATGATGCTCATACTGAGACAGGGGGGGGGGGGGGGGGGCCAAGGGTGGGAGGGCTCCTAGTGTCCTGGCGGGGGCGGGGGGGGGGGGGGATGGCACAGAGTCGGGATGGCCTGAGCAGACCATGGGAGTGCACTGGAGCAATCACACAGGGGAAAGTCCGTCCCTGGCCCCTAGCAACCTGTTTGCTACCGGACTTTCCCTGGTGTCTTTTTACTCCGCTTCTGCAGCAGAGCAAAATGGGTTGCCGATGGGCAGGGCTATTTTTGGGCAGGAACGCACAGGAACGGAGTTGCGGCTGGCTCCTGAGTTGGCCACGCCCAGCAGGAACTCATTAGCATAATAGGCCACACCCAACAGCAGAAACTCATTGGGATTGGCTACATTAGGGGTGTGTGGCCTAACATGCAAAGGAGTTCCTGCTACAAAAAAAGGCCCTGGGTTTTGACAACAAACAAGGTAAACAGGATAAGAAGAGAAAGGTGGGTGTGGCTGGATGACCACACTTCTGGTAACATGGGGGGTGGCCTAATGTGCTAATGAGCGGTGCTGTCAGGGGTGTGGCCTAATATGCTAATGAGTTTCTGATGTTGGGTGTGGCCTATTATGCTAATGAGTTTCTGCTGGGCTTTTTCTACCAAAAAACCCCTGCCGATGGGTGTGGGGTGCTTCCCAGATGTTTGTGTCTGATCATGCCCTTTAAATTCACCCGGCATTCACACCTATGGCAGGGCTAATTGTGTGTGTGATCGCAACCATAGTTGTCATTTTGTGTAAACTGGGCAATGCATGGGTTTTTCATGCATGCAGCGCTTCCAAGCCCAGCCCGAGGCGTTTGGGCACCACAGGAAACTCATGACTTTGGCACCCCCTCCCGATTCAATGGAGAGAAAAACAAGAAGTCTAGAGTGAATGTTTTACTTACTGAGCAATGTAAAAATAAAAATAGGCAAGCTATGCAAAAGCCCTCCATGTTTCATCATGGCAGCTAGAAAACACCAAAGGCAAAAGATATGGAGATTCTAGAAGCTGGGTAATACCAAGCTTCCCTTCAAACTAATAGAGGTGGCTCCTTTTTGGTGCCCCGCAAGAACTCTGGCACCCAAGGCAATTGCCTAGGAGTTCCCTGCTGGTTGTGTTTTTTGCACCTGCACGATAGCTGCTAATGCTACAGGGCCTGGTCATGCCTTGGTAATGAGACTGATAAACTGCAACTGTTGTACTTGCACCATTCACCATTGGAATCTTCTGGATTACTGAAAAAAAGAGGTACATTTATGATTTATCTTGGAATTCTGTTTGGGTCATTAACATGATCTGTTTGTCACGCATGAAATCATTTACACATCATCTCCCCCCCCCCCCATGCACTCAAGCTGCATCCTTTAAATTACCACAATTAAATCCATTGCCTGTTGTTTTGTGCCTGGGCAGTCAGAAACATCCACTTGGGAAGTGATTGCAAGAATTTCCTAGCTTCATGGGCAGACACGGAAAGCAGAGAGAGATACCTAAATAGTAAGTCTCAAAAATCTGAATCAGATCCCCCCCCCTTAACTATGTGTCGTTTCACAATTGGATGTGACACCACACAGGGGCCGGGGGGGGGGGGGGGGAGCAACTGCAATAAAACAACCTAACTGTGCAAGTGGATACATGCAAACTCATTTGGCTGCTTTGCTTGATGAACCACTGGCTCACTGATTGCAAGCCAGCAAGTGATGACACACTTATGCCGTCCACGCTGACCTATGACTAGGGATGACATCCTCCAAGTAGGGCCTCAGGATCCATTGGAATTACAGCTCTTCTCCAGACTCCAGACATCAGTCCCCCTGGAGAAAATGGATACTTTGGAGCAGGGGTGTCAAACATGTGGCTCAGGGGCCAGACCAGGCCACCCGAGGGCTTCTATCAGGCCCACAGTGGAATTGGCTGTCTTCTTCTTCTTCCAGTTCTGCTGCTGCTGCATCATCGTAGGTTTGCAGCTTACAGATACACACCGGAACAGCATACTCAAGACTGCAACAGCACAGACGTTTTGATGCAATAATTCAGAGCAAGAGGTGTCACTTATCAGACACTGTTAAATAAACAAAATATTGCAGAGAGTGCTAATGTTTTAAGCATGTTTTTATTTTAAGTTTTTTTAAAAAAAACCTTTGTGTTTGTGTCCTTTATAAAGTTTATATCTTTGCTACCTGACATTACATTTTATGACACACGTGGCCTGGCCCAACAAGTTCTCATTTATGTCAGATTTGGCCTCCATAACAAATGAGTTCGACACCCCTGCTTTGGCGGGTCTATTCTATTGCACTGTACCCCACTGAGGTCCCTGTCCTCTGCAGGCTCCATCCTCAAATCTCCAGGAATTTCCCAACCTGGTTCTGGCAACCCTACCCCCCTATCCCCTGCCAGTGGCTGGGGGGGGGGGGACACCTGAAAATCCTACCTATGACACGGCCCAGCTCCCATCTTTTAATACCCATCAGCTCACTAGTTTCAAAGTACATTTGATACCCTGCAAACTGCTTTTCTCTTGATTAAGTGAAGTCAGCTGTTGGGGGGGGGGGAGTTTAAACCAATGCAAGGGAGTTTTCCAAGTCCAAGAGGACCCGGTCCAGCCCCCTAGCCTCACCTTCCCACCCCCAGTCAAACACAATCACAAGGCTGTGATGGGAATGGCTTGTCGTGTTTTTTCACCTGTTCCCTATTAGGCAGATCTGTAAGAACAGCACTTCATCTGTCAGCACTCAAGTGCTTAACGTGGAGTGTGGCTCGTTCATAATTGCTGGCGCTCGCGGGAGCCAAATTTCCAATACCGTCTCCACAAGGGGGTTTATGTTGTCAAGAGCGACGCCTCCTCCTATGCCCAGCTGCTGCGGGTGCGGCTGCCCGCCCTTCTGGTTTCACGTGACTGGTGTCAAAAAAAGAACCAAACCCCCCCAAAAAACCAAGGCGCCTCTGTGTCCCTCACACATACAGGAAGAACAAAATCCACAAACTGCTACTGTGTGGGTTTTTCCACACACACACACACACCTTCTCTTCTGGGTGGTGTTTTTTTTTTTTTAAACACTCATTTGACGTACTGCTAATCAGACAGATCCAGGTGGGCAGCTGTGTTGGTGTGAAACACTAGAATAAAGTCTGAGTCCAGTGGCACCTTTAAGACCAACAAAGTTTTATTCAGGGTATGAACTTTCGGGTGCATGCACACTTCCTCAGATACACTGAAATGGAAGGTAGCGATATGTATGGACTGTCATCTTCTCTTTTAAACGACGACAATGGCAGGGCATATAGGCTATGGCCTTTCCTTATGTTGCTCTCAATGTAGAGGCTTGCATGGATCGCATATATCTGAGGGTTCTTGTGCATCTGAGTACACTTGTGCGCATGTGCCCCTTTCGTGCCTTTCAGGTCAGCAGCCTTCACCAGCTGATGGCATTCGCCAAGCCACCAGAACGCTCAGCACCAACTGGATCAAACAACAGCTCCTAGGTGGCTGTGCAAGAACTCATAAATCCAAATACACATACTTGGCTTTGAGAGTTAGGCAGGGAGACAAAATGGAACATTTGAGAGACAAGCTGTGTAGCTTCCCCCCCCTCCCCCAACTTCCCTCTCACTGGGATCAAGGCAACCAACAAAAGCACCTGTGACGTCCTCCTTATTGGGGAGGACTAGTTTCACTTTAAAAGTTCTCTTTATTTTGTTTAACTGGGTATAATCTGCTGCCACCAGGAAATTTTAAGGATTTCCAAACCTTTATGCTTGTACTGTTGCTCTTACTAGTTTGGTAGACCGAGTTTAAGGCTTACGAGGAACTATGTGGTCCTGGGAAGTATTTCTTCCTGAGCTGGTATACTTGAATGAAAGAGGATTTATTAAAATAAAGCATAAATAAGAGGGTAGTACAATGTAACTAGTAATGTGTAAATACTGAACAATTGCTTTGGTATCCCACACAATCTTCTCTCTCACTGACAGGGATCTTTGCATATAACTTTGTAACACTTGTTTATCTCAATGCCATAAACGTTTACTGTTTCACTCCAGTCTGTTATGACACACAGACTTTCCTATAACTTTTCTTCACTTAAACTTTACTTTACTTTACTTTTCCTAGACATTCAGCTTTTAGATCTCTTTTCCTTTTTCTCTGAACAACATCAACAGTCAGCTTAACTGCCTCAACCCACAACTGTCTGAACATCAACTGTCCACTTGTAACTGTAACTCCTGACTGACACACATACTCATCCATTCAGATTCACTTCCAAAACCCCTCCCCCTGTCAACCACCAATCATACCATACTTCCCTCTCTCAACCACTCTAGTCTATCTATCACAGCCATGCAACACAGTCATGAGGAGAACAGGGAAACAAGCCACACTGCACATCTCCTAGCAGGATTGAGACACCTTATTAAAATTGACTGTAATTGGTTTAAAAAATATTAACAAAGATGATGAATGACGGGCAGGGCCGGCTCACCCGCTAGGCGAACTAGGCATTTGCCTAGAGCGCGGGCCAGCCCTGGCCCCTTAAAGGTGCCAAACAGGACCCGGCCTCCTCCCCCCTGCCAGATTATCTGGCTTCTCTGACTGGGTGAGCGCCGCCGCCTCTGACTGGCCAGTGGTCCTCCCTCCTCCCACCTCTCCAAACTCCCTGCTGCTGGTTTCCTTGTGCATCGGCCGAGCTGCAGTCGACCGGTAGCGCCCCGATGGCTCCTTGTGCACCCCCAGGCAGTCTTCCTCTTCCGTGGGTGAGTTGGGGGCTGGGGCTTGTGTTGCACTTGGTGTGGTTTCCCTGGGGCCTGGCTCCATGCCCAGGGGCAGTGGCAGGGCGGTCCCAACTGGCATCGGCATCTCCAGGGACGCCTCACCATCGGGACAATCAGGAACTGGAGAAAGGGGGGAAGCGGGCTGGGAGTGGAGGAGAGGCCTCTTCTTTGCCGAATCCCTGCCAGCTCTCCATCTCTTCCTTCTCTCCAGGCCCCGCCTGGGGGTTAGCAACCCCATAATTAATGGGCGCAGGGGGGCGCCAGAAGGTAGCCCTGCCTAGGGTGCAAAAAAACCTCGGGGCGGCCCTGATGACAGGCAGGGAAGGAATAGCAACGCGAGGATGTACACACAGAGAACATTTTTATCAAAATCCAGGGCTTTTTTTCTTGGGAAATGTGCTAGAACAGAGTTCCGGAACCTATTTGACAAAATTCTTTTAAAAATGTATAAAAGCTCATGAGTTTTCAGTATACAGATTGAAAAACTTCATTTCCCTCTTGAGAGTTCTGGCACCTCCCCCCCCCAAAAAAGCACAGCAAATAGCAGCCCCCCACCCCACCCCCACCCTAGCTTGCAATTTGCTAACAAACTGAGCCAGGACTTGAGAGATCCATGTTGAAATCTCTACTCTGCCATGGAAGCTCACTGGGCGAACTTGAGCCTCTCTCTCTCAGCCTCACCTACCTCACAGAATTACTGGAAGGATAAAATGGCCGTTCCGCTCCAGATGGCTATTGCCATTCAGAGTAGACAACACTGAACTAGATGAGCCAATAGTTGCTCAAAGAAAGGTTCCTTGTGTTCCTAAGGGAACCGCTGGACCATTTCATATTTCCCCAGTCAGATTCATTTCTCACAAAGTTTGTAATTCCTGCTGGGTCCCCCCTCCTCATTTCCTCAAATGCAAGCGTTTTTTTTCCCTCCCACTGATAGTAATCTAGAGTAAAATTATTATTTTGTGTTGTTTTTTTTTAAAGAGATGCTGGAAAGCAAAGCCCGTCTTGATTGAACAATCAGAACATTAGCATCTGAATAGTCGATACCTGATATTACTTTTGTGTTTTGCTAGCAGAACTGAGCAGTTGCTTTAGGTGCAATTTTTTTCCCCTTGGCATGAAATTATAAAGAAAGGGAAGGCTGCTCACTCCATATAAAATATGCTGATAGGAAAAGGGAAGAAAGTAACCGTGTAGCTCACACCAGGGAAGGGGAAGGGGGAGCCGTGCTGATTAAAGCATGCAGGAATCAGGGTACAGGCCCTCGAAAACACAGTCGTGGAATCACAAAGCTCCACCTAGAAAACTGGGCTGAGAGCAATCGTTTTTTTTGTTTACTACAGCTAAGGAACAAGCTGAACGAAATGGAGCCGTTTCTGCATTTCATGCAAAAGTGAATTAAGAATCGTTAGTCTATGAAACAGGATAGGAAGCAAACATTAGGTATAGATGCGCATGGGATCTTAACGTTGGTTCTTGAGTGCCAGGGGCATGAAGACCACAGCCTTCCGGAGCCTTTCCAGGTAAACAATTGCTTATTTAAGTCCTAAGACTGGGGTTGCCAGCTGTGGGTTGGGAAACACCTAGAGGAAAAGAAGAAGAAGAAGAGGAGGAGGAGGAGGAGGAGATTGGATTTATACCCCGCCCTTTACTCAGAGTCTCAGAGCGGCTTACAAACTCCTTTCCCTTCCCCTCCCCACAACAGACGCCCTGTGAGGTAGGCGGGGCTGAGAGAGCTCTTTGGAGAACTGCCCTTTCAAGGACAGCTCTTGTCAGAACTATGGCTTACCCAAGGTCATCCAGCAGCTGCAAGCGGAGGAGTGGGGAATCAAACCCGGTTCTCCCAGATTAGAGTCTGCACACTTAACCACTACACCAGATTGGGGGTGGACTTTGGGGGTGGAGCCTGGGGAAGGTGGGCAGGGGTGGACCTCTGCAGGGTATAATGCGATGGAGTCCACTCTCCAAAGCAGCCATTTTCTCCAGGGGAATTGCTTTTGATCATCTGGAGATCAACTGTAATGGTGGGAGATCTCCAGGTGCCGCCCGGAGACTGGCAACTCCAGCTAATACCAAGATGAGGTCCATAGATCAACGGTAGCAGAGAAGTGTTTTATTTGATCTATTTAAAACATCTCTGTGCCGCCTTGACACCCAAATAGGGTCCCCAAGGGTGGCAAACGTCCAGATATTAAAACAGTTCAACATTGAAACGTTTTCAACATTACAACAGCTTTTAAAATAGAAGCATATGTAAAGTATTTCATCCGTTCAATAAAACATATAAACACACTAGGCTCGCCAGCCCCCCCGTGATCCCCTGCTCCCAGGAGGCGTTTCCCCACTGCTACTCAGCCGGCCGGTGGATGAAAAATGGTGGCAAACGGGGGTGGGGAGGAGATGCTGGCAGTGTTCTGATGCACTGATCTCACTCCCTATCTACCCAGAAGCAGGGTTGCCAGAAACGAATGACAAGCCAGCAGGGAACTTACCAGGACGCTCTGAGAGAGGGGCGGGAGGAAGCATAGAATCAAAAGAGTTGGAAGCAGGGGTCATTTCGTAGAAAAAGAGCTAGGGGAACTCATTAGCATAACTCATTAGCATATGCCACACCCCCTGACATCAGGGGCCTGGCGGTGGACCTGCAAGGCCAGCGGGAGTGCGAGGAAGCCCCGCCAAGGCCCTTCCTGGCCACAGGCAGGCAGGGGTGGGGAGAGGCGGGGAGGAAGCAACTTACCCTCCCTCTTCTCCTGCCTCCTCCTGGCTGAATGAGGGCTAGAAGAGGGGCGGCCGGAAGCAGGGGGCGGGGCTTCGTCATGTGTCCCGCCCCCTGCACCTCACCCGGGGGAACTGCGTTCCCCCGCATTCCCCCCAAAAATGACCTCTGGTTGGAAGGGGCCATACAGGGGCCATACAGACCATCTAGTCCAGCCCCCCCCCAATGCAGGACCAGCCCATAGCATCTCTGACAAATATTCATCCAGCCTCTTCTTGAAAGCTGTCAGTGAAGGGGAGCTAACCACCTCCCTAGGCAGCTGAGTCCACCTTTGAACCACTCTGGCCGTGAAAAAGTGTTTCCTAATATCCAGCCGATACCTTTCTGCATGTAATGTAAACCCGTTGCTTCGGGTCCTGTCCTCTGCGGCCGACTGGAACGGCTCCTTGCCCTCCTCCGAAGAACAGCCTTTCAAATATTTAAAGAGAGCAATCGTGTCCCCCCTCAATGTCCCCTTCTCCAAACCAAACATTCTCTTGTCGCTCTCTTATGCACCCTCCGATTTTGTCCACATCGTTTTTGAAGTGAGGCCACCAGAACTGCACACAGTACTCAAAAAAGTATGGTGTGCCTACATCATCTCCGGGTGACACAGGCACGTTGGAGACATTGGGGGAGACATGACTACATCGCCTGGAAGTGACGTAGGCCCATCGGTGACGTCAGGTGCGACGCTCTGGTTTTTCGGCAAAACTTTCTGGTTTGAAGCTAATTCTACCATAGAGGTTTGCTCCAAAATCAGAGCACAGCTCCCCCCACCGACGTCACCAACGTCACTTCACATTTGGGGCGGTAACTCTCCCCTGCTGACCAGTGCCGGAAACCGGGGGATCCCCCACATGCTGGGGGGACCTGGCAGCCCTACTTGGAAGTGATGTCAGTGTGTTGCCAGGGGACGCTCTGGCATTTGGGCAAAAGTCTATGGTAATGATGCCGCCAGCAAAGGCCCCCACCACTTGTGAGTCCCCCAGCAGTTTCTAGACCCTGCTTAGAATGCACAAACACAACATAACAACACAACCGGGAAGGAGGGCCAATAACAGTTAGTGGGGGAATACCGAGCAAAACAAAACAGTCTTCACCTGCTGGTGTAAGACAAGGATAGAGGGAGACAGAGGAATCTCACTGGGGAGGGAGCTGGCTACCATCACCCCCATGGAGTGGGCTTTAAAGTAAGCTCTAGACCATGTCTGCTGGATTTGTTATGAGTCTTTCTCCAGCAAAGCAGTGTTGATGAGACAAGCCAAAATCCGAAAGAGGGGCATCTTTTCCACAAAACTTCCTTCCTGAGCTAGAAGAAACTTCACACAGGGCCACCAACAGAGGAGGACAATTTTTTTTTGGGGGGGGGGAGTCAGCCAGAGAGGACTCTTGAAGCCAGCCTCATGTTGCACCCATGGGAACATTATTTTAATGCAGTTCTGGTTTCAACCACTAGGGGTGCAGGGACATCTGAGCACAGGAGAAGGTGCCTTACTATGGGCTAGACTTCCCTTTCTCCACGACTGGAGCGAATTTGCCTAACAGATCATGCTAAACGAATCTACTAATCCAGCAATGGAGCAAGACAAGCAACCCTGGCTGATGGCCGCCACACTGTCGACCTGCAGTCTGCTAACCAAGGTCATTTTCTGTAATAGTCTAGCCTGTCTACCTTTCTTTGCACCCAGCTCGGCTAGATCTTGCAAAGTGATAGTTAGGGTGTTGAAACACCCTCTTTTCCTTAACTTCTCTCCCTCTTTCCCACACTTTTCTCATTCATTTCTATCTCCCCCCACCTAATTTTTCCATGTCCCCCCCAGCAACAAAATGTACTTAAGGGTAGTATAATAGCAAACCTTTGTTAATATTATGAACAGAAGGGGGGGGAGAGTTAATATTCCCCCATGATCTAACAAAGTAATACAAGGATGTTTCTCCCCTCCTCCACTCTTTACATGCATGGTAATGGAACATTAATCTGTTTTAGTGGTTATACACGTGGAACAGAAGTTACAGCTCCCAGTTCAGGCACTGCATTGTTAATCATTATTGAGCTGGTGGAAGATCCAATAGCCCTTGGTAAACGCTACTTTGCTATATGACAAATGACGTGATCTTTTTAATAATCATTAAGAATTAGGTTTATGAGAAATGCCATGTACATAAGAGAAGCCAATGCTAATGGCCCATCCAGTCCAACACTATGTCACACAGTGGCCAAAAATACCAGGTGCCATCAGGAGGTCCAGCAGTGGGACCAGGACACTAGAAGCCCTCCCACTGTTGCCCCCCCCCCAGGCACCAAGAATACAGAGCATCACTTGCCCCAGCCTGAGAGTTCCTATCTATACCTTGTGGCTAAGAGCCACTGATGGACCTCTGCTCCATATGCTTATCTAATTCCCTCTTGAAGCTGTCCATGCTTGTAGCTGCCACCATCTCCTGCGGCAGTGAATTCCAGTCACACGTTCTCAGCCTAACCTACGACCCAGGGTGGCTGTGAGGGTAGAAAGGAGGAGAGGAGAGTGATGGAAGCTACTTTGGGTCCCCGTTGGGGAGGAAGCTCGGGTATAGATAAAGTAAATAAACAAAACATGGATAGACAGGCCAATTCTTTGATTACTATAGATTCATCGTAACAGCAAGCCAAGTGATTTGTTTGTTTTTGTTGGGAAAAATAGGTAAAAATACTTAAATACTCAGAGTTTCCAATGGATCTTTGCTTCACTGGAGAGGAGACATTTCTTTCTATGTAAAAGTTTTTTTCTAAGAGAGGGGTTCACATGGAAAGCTACAAAGCAAAAGAGATTTCTAGAGCTACATTTTCACATCTTTACAGCTACAAACACATGGTCACACACAATGGAGATTCCCCTTCTTCTTGACCCCTAGAAGGACGTCACCTGAACACAGTAAACCAATGATTGCTAGTAAACAGACTTAGATTTTCCCATTGGCTCTGAGCCAAGTTTCCCTTCCAGGTCAGTCTAAACAATAGTACAGAAGGTAAAACAGATTAACACTATAATGACTGAAATCTAGACCTTGCACCTTAAACATTTCCAATAGTTTTGTCATGACCTTTGATTTGGATCAGGGTGATATAGGGAGGGGGCAACCCTGACCTTACAGCAGAATTCCGAATGGAATCTTCACACACCCTGAAGGAAAACACAGTGGTAGAGACAGCCCCTAAAGTGGTCTGGAAGGATTCTGCCAAGCTACGAGATCAAGCTTGCAATGTTCATTTATTTTATTAGACTTATATCCCGCACTCCCCACATCGTAGCTTTAGGGTGGCTACCAACATATAGGTCTGCAATTAATGTAGATTTACAATGAAAAGATCTCTCCCTTATTATAAAAGAGTTTTGGGTGCCAGAATTCTAAAATTGGCCCCTTTAGTGTTAGGCCGAAAAAACTGCCACTCGGAAGACACTGGCTGGGTTCATTGGCTGCTTTGTGCAGTCCCGGCCAGCGTTCCAAGGTCATTTACATATGGAAGCTGATTGGACTACACTCCATTCCACACCTCAAACTCACCCCCCCACAAGGCAGTTGGAATTTTCAGTTGGGAGAGGAGAATGATGTCAGCTGCTCCCTAGGCAGAGGCTGTGTGTGTGGGGGGGGGGTTGTAAAGACAGACAGGCAGATAAACGTTGGCTGATGGTTGCCAACTCCAGGTTCGAACTCCAGGACATAGGGTTGCCAACTCCAGGTTGGAAACTTCCAGGATATTTTAGGGATGAAGCCTGCTGAGGGTGGGATCTGAGGAGGAGGAGGAAGAGGGGGACCTCAGACAGATACAATGCCATGCTGCCCACACTCCAGACAAGCTGTTGCCAGTCTCCAGGTGACAGCTGGAGAGATCTTAAAGCTTTGGTGCTACTTCAAAGTTCCCCAGGAGCCCAAAACAGAGTAGTGTTTTGGAAAATCTTGAGGAATTGTTTGGTGCATTTACGATGGGGCTCCTGGGGAACTATTGTTGCCAATCTTGGCCCAGCAGCCATCAAACCATTCTCTTCAACCCCCTGCTGTGCAGCTGACTTTCCCCTAGGGTTGCCAATCTCCAGGTGGGACCTGGAGATCTCCCACTGCTACAATTGATCTCCAGATGACAGAGATCAGTTCCCCTAGAGAAAATGACTGCTTTAGGAGGGTAGACCCTATGACATTATACCTGCTGAGTCCTTCCGCCCCCCCCCCGCCCAATGCTGCCCTCTACAGAATCCACCCCCCAAACCTCCAGGTATTTCCCTCCTTAGAGCTGGCAACCCTACATTCCCCTCAGTGCCTGTTGGGAGTGGGTGGTGGGGGAGGGGAAGGGAGTGGGCGACCGGAGGCTTCTGCCTCCTGTCTCCGGTCCTGGAGTGGGGGGGGTGGAAACGGAACGGGCGGCCGGAGATTTGCACCTCCAGTCGCCGGCCCTGGAGTGAGTGGGGTTGAGTGGGGGGAAACGGACCCTGCGGCCGGATGTCGGCCCTGGAGTGGGTGGGGGTGG
>NW_015170889.1:393411-423671 GCF_001447785.1 Gekko japonicus
GCCGATGCCTCCGTCGCCTGGCTGGAGTGGCCGCGGGGGAGTCTGGAGTCGGGCGGCCGCTGGTGGGAGCCGCGGGTGCCCGGGCCGAGATTGGGGGGGCAAGGCGGGCGACAGAAGGCCGATGCCTCCGTCGCCCGGCCCTCTACAGAATCCACCCCCCAAACCTCCAGGTATTTCCCTCCTTAGAGCTGGCAACCCTACATTCCCCTCAGTGCCTGTTGGTAGGCAACTAAGCTTGGTCCTGTCACCTACTTTGGCCTTTGGGAGAAAACACATTGGGGCCAATCCTGATAGGGTTGCCAACTCCAGATGGGAAATTCCTGGAGGTTTGAGGGATGGAGCCTGAAGAGGGTGAGGTTTGAGGAGGGGTGGGACCTCAGACAGGTACACTGCCATAGACTCCACCCTCCAAACCAGTCAGTCTCACATAGGGAACCATTGTTGCCAATCTCCAGGTGAGGGCTGGAGAGCACTCAGTATTACAACTGCTCTGCAGAAGGGAGGGCAGAAGTCAGCTGAAGTCAAAGGGGCAGATAATGGTAGGTTGGTGGCTAGCTGGGAAGGAGATGGGGTTGCCAACTACATGCTGACAAATTCCTGGGGATTTGAGGGGTGGAGCCTGGAGAGGGTGGGGTTTGCAGAGGGGTGGGACCTCAGACAGGTAGAATGCCATAGACTCCACCCTCCAAACCAGCCATTTTGTCCTGGGTAACAATTGTTGCCAATCTCCAGGTGAGGGCTACAGATTACTCACAATTACAACTGCTCTTCAGGTAGCAGAGATCAGTTCCTCTGGAGAAAACAGTGGACTCTGTCATTATACCCTGCTGAGGTCACCACAGCAAATTGACACTGTTTGCCCAAAGCCAGAGCACCGCCCCAGAGCCTCTTTCTAGATCTCGTTGTATTGCTTTCACAATGGGCTTTACTGCTAGTATTATAATAATCCATTAAAATCAACAAAATCATCAGCATTAAATCAATAAAATCACCAGCATTTAGAACAACGACGTGCCTCAGCAGATGATAGGGTGGTCCCAATCTGGCTTCTAGGATCTGCAGTCACTTGAAGGGAGGCCAAATCAAAGTGGATGCCCCCCTGCCTCAGCTAAAGGCTCGGTGGAAAAGTTCTGTCTTGCAGGTCCTGCGAAACTGTAATGTTACCTCCTGGCATGTTAGTTTCCTAATCTAGGCGCTATTCAGCTACCTTGCCTCTTCTATGCCAGTTTACATTCTCCAGTGCCGGTATTCCCTCTACCCGAAAAAAGACAATAATAATCCAGTTTCCCTAACCTTATATAAATAGTGCAGGTATGTCCAAAAGGTAGATCGCAATCTACCAGTAGATCGCAGAGGGGTCAGAGGTAGATCACCAGTCCCATTAGGTCTCCTGGTTTGCTGGACAGGTGTTTGGAGTTTTTTTGATGATTGTTTGGTGGTATTTTATTATTGGAGTTTTTTTGATGATTGTTTGGTGGTATTTTATTATTGGTGCCAGTATGATGAGTTCTTATTTTTACTTTTAGAACTTTTAGTTTTTTTTTTTTTGTGGGGTGGAACCCAACTTTAGTGGGTTAAAATCTAATTTGAAACTTTATTTTCATGGTGGTAGATCACCGGCACTTTTGGCCAGAATAAATAGATCACCACCAGTGTTCCCTCTAAGCTGAGTTAGTGTGAGCTAGCTCACATTTTTTTAGCCTCTGGCTCACACATTTTTGTCTTAGCTCAGGAAGGATGGCTACAGAGCAAACTAATTTATGCAGTAGCCATATTGCTTGCTCACAATTTTAATGCCAGTAGCTCACAAAGTAGAATTTCTGCTCACAAGACTCGACAGCTTAGAGGGAACATTGATCACCACCTGTTTGAAGTTGGACATGCCTGAAATAGTGCATTTTCCCCACCTTCCATGGGCGGTGTATGTGACCTTTCCTTCCTCATTCAGTCCTCACAACAACCTTGTGAGGTAGATGAGGCTGAGAGTGTGGGACTGGTCCATGGTCACCCATCAAGCTTCCATGGCAGAGTGGGGATTTGAACCCAGGTCTCCCACACCTTAGCCTGACACTCTAACCATTACACAATACTAGGGTTGCCACCCACCAGGTGGGACCTGGAGATCTCCAGGAATTACAACTGATCTCTAGATGACACATATCAGTTCCCCTGGAGGAAATGGCTGCTTTGGAGGATGGTTTCTATGGCACTGTAACCCAATGAGCTCCCTTCCCTCCTCAAACCCCACCCTCCGCAGGGTCCACCTCCAAAAGCTCCTGGAATTTCCTAACCTGGAGCTGGCAACCCTACACCACTCTGGCTGTCTTTCCATCTCATCACCCTCAACCCACCCTTCACAATTCAAAGCTCAGGAGTAGGGGTGCCAGCCTCCAGGGGGGAACCGGGGATCTCCCGGAATTAAAGCTCATCGCCAGACTACAGAGATCAGTTCCCCTGGAGAAAATGGATGCTTTGGAAGGTGGACTCTGTGGCATTATGTACCCCACTGAGGCCCCAGTCCTCCACAGGCTCCACCCACAAATCTCCAGGAATTCCCCAGCCTAGAGCTGACAACCAGGGCTTTTTTGTAGAAAAAGCCCAGCAGGAACTAATTAGCATAATAGGCCACACCCAACAGCACAAACTCATTAGTATATTAGGCCACACCCAACAGCACAGCTCATTAGCATATTAGGCCACACTCCCGTGTTACCAGAAGTGTGGTCATCCAGCCACACCCACCTTTTGCTTCTTATTCTGTTTACCTTGTTTATTGTCGAAACGCCAGGGCTTTTTTTGTAGCAGGAACTCCTTTGCATGTTAGGCCACACACCCCAATGTAGCCAATCCTAATGAGTTTCTGCTGTTGGGTGTGGCCTATTATGCTAATTAGTTCCTGCTGGCCGTGGCCAACTCGGGAGCCAGCCAGAACTCCGTTTCTGTGCGTTCCTGCCCAAAAATAGCCCTGCTGACAACCCTACCCTGGGGGGGGGAATCCACACCACCTGCCCTTTCCCATCCCCTCCTCTTTTGGAGTTGCTAGTTAAAAGATGACTTTTGCAGAGAGAGAGAGAGAGAGAGAGAGCAGACGGGCGGAGGGGGGAGCAGGAACTTCAGGTAATTGAAAGAGTATCCAATTCGAGTAAGCAGCCGGCTGGTATGCGCTTAGATCATTAAAGCTGCCTGCTAACGAACATCAAACACAGGCCAATATTAATGAAGCAGATGTATTAATTTCCCACTTCTAAGAAGGCGAAGCAACTGGCCGGCTAGCTGGCTGCTTTTGCTCCCCCCCCCCTCCCTCCCTCTCTCCAGCTGTATTAATGAGTTTTAATGCCCCACAGGCTCTAATAGGACGCTCTGGGAATCCAGAAATAGTGCAATTTGTACAGAGGATTTAGACATAACCCCCCCCCCTTCTGAAAGGAAAAAAAAAAGAGAGCCCCTCTCTGCTCCAGGGAGCAAGCGTTTGATCAGTCCCTTCCCCTACTGGAATAGCACAACAGAATAATAAATGACAACCCAGCGATTAAATCGGGCCTTTTGCTTCAAGTGGTGGAAGTATGTGATTGTCACTAACAATCCACTGCTTGTTAACCCCACCAAGGTGTAAGCAAACAGCAGTCAGATCGGGGGCCTTCCCCACACCTACCCCAGAAGCCCCATGTTCTACGTATCTTTGCATTTTCAACACCAAATAGGGGGGGAAATCCCAGTAGGTTGTTTTTTTTCTGGGATTTTTTAATCCCCCCCCATTCTTCCTTTGTTCATTTTGTCTGCTTTTTTACCCTCCCCTGCAATAAAAAAAAAAAATGTGTTGAGACAGTTGCTCATGTCCTTCTGCATTGTCACCTGTATGTAGATCTAAGGTATATATATTTACATTCAGGGCTATTTTGGGGCAGGAACGGACAGGAACGGAGTTCCGGCTGGCTCCTGCGTTGGCCACACCCAGCAGGAACTCCTTAGCATAATAGGCCACACCCAACAGCAGAAACTCATTAGGATTGGCTACATTAGGGGTGTGTGGCCTAACATGCAAAGAAGTTCCTGCTACAAAAAAAGCTCTGGGTTTTGACACACAGGACTCCACAGTTTAGAGGGAGCACTGGCTACAACTCATCTTCTTTTTTTTAATCTCGTCTTGTGCACCTGGTTCTCTCCTCCACTGTACCCATCATCAAGTCTGTGAGACAGGATAGACTGTGAGGTGGGTTAGCTCAAGATCACCAGAGAATACTGGGGCAGAGTCAGGATTCGAAAACCTGGCAACCTTCATGGGAGAGCTGGGATTTGAATCTGGGTCTCCCAAACCGTATGATGAAGGGAGCTTGGACTCTTGAAAGTGTATACCCCAAAAAGTTTGTTGGTCTCTAAGTTGCTACTGGCCTCATATCCAGCTCTTCTCCTGTGGATCAAAATGGCTACACTCCCCCCAAGTCCCTCAGGAGGTACTGAGGAGACTGGGTATATTGCTGCTTTATTGATTTATGGTTTAAATCGGGGGTGTCAAACATAAGGCCCGGGGGCCAGAATTGGCCCATCCAGGGCTCTTATGCGGCCCGCGAGCAACTAGTGCAAGGGAGGGGACAGGAGAATGCTCAGGGGGAAGTGGGCGAAGCCACTCCCATTGTGGCTTCGACATGGCAGAACAACCTCATCTGCAGCAGTCAAGCAGCGTGGGAGTGTCTGCCCAGTGCTGCACCGCTGGCTCTCCAGTCCACCCATGTGGGTTTTCCTTTGTACCCCACTCCCAGCCCATGGGGCCTTGCAATGAGGATACAACTTGGAGCATATCAGCTGCTGTCCCTTATACAGTTTATATCTTCGGTACATGGTACACATGGCCTGGCCCAACGAAGTGATTTAAATTATCTGGTTTAAATTATCTGGTTTAAATTATAACACCTGGAAGCCTTTCCTGAATGTTGTTTGAGTCTACAGGTTATGAATATTTAGAATAAATGATAAAGCTGTCTTTGTTGTTGTTCAGTCGCACAGTCGAGTCTGACTCTTCGCGACCCCATGGACAAGATCTCGCCAGGCCCTCCTGTTTTCCGCCATCCTCTGAAGTTTGCTCAACTTCATGTTAGTTGCATCTCTGACACTCAGGGGTCATTTCGTAGAAAAAGAGCTAGGGGAACTCACTAGCATAACTCATTAGCATATTCCACACCCCCTGACATCAGGGGCCCGGCGGTGGACCTGCAAGGCCAGCGGGAGTGCGAGGAAGCCCCGCCAAGGCCCTCCCTGGCCCCAGGCAGGCAGGGGTGGGGAGAGGCGGGGAGGAAGCAACTTACCCTCCCTCTTCTCCTGCCTCCTCCTGGCTGAATGAGGGCTGGAAGCGGGGAGGCCGGAAGCAGGGGGCAGGGCTTCGTCATTCCCCGTCTTCTTTGGCCTTCAATCTTTCCCAGCATCAGGGTCTTCTCTAGTGAGTGCTCCCTTCTCATTTGGTGGCCAAAGTATTTGAGCTTCATTTTCATTATCTGGCCTTCCAGGGAACAGTCAGGGTTGATTTCTTTTAGGATTGACTGATTTGATCTTTTTGCAGTCCAAGGGACTCTCAAGAGTCTTCTCCAGCACCATAGTTCAAAAGAATCTATTCTTCGGCGCTCGGCCTTCCTTATAGTCCAACTCTCATTGCCATACATGACTACTGGGAATACCATTGCTTTGACCATGTGGACTTTTGTTGGCAGGGTGATGTCTCTACTTTTTATCATGCTGTTTAGGTTCGCCATCGCTTTCCTCCCAAGGAGCAGGCGTCTTTTAATTTCATGGCTGCTGTCACATCCATTCATAACAAAACTCCCCATTACAAGAATGCCTTTGTTCAGTTTCAGCTAATAAGTGTTTGCCCAAAGATTTGCCTAACCTTTCTCTTCTGTCTTCCCTGACCAGGCTAGCCCAATCTTGTCAGATCTCAGAAGCTAAGCAGGGTCAGCCCTGGTTATTATTTGGATTAGAGACCAGCAAGGAAGTCTAGTGATGCAACGTGGAGGTAGGCCAACGGCAAACCACCTATGAATGCCTCTTCCCTTGAAAGCCCCATGGGGTTACCATAAGTCACCTGTGACGCAACCTCAAGAAAACAAAACAAAAACCCCACCAAAACCCGTTTGTCTTGCATCACTTCCAGAAGATTAGGGTTTGTCAGGCCACATTTCCATTGTAGGATTCAATGGCTGTTGCTCTATGGTTACTGGGCCACCACTGGGGATCTGGATAACATTCACATCCTCCACAACATGCGGTTACAGCATCTTG
The DNA here is from genome assembly GCF_001447785.1 of Gekko japonicus. Classification (NCBI taxonomy): domain Eukaryota; kingdom Metazoa; phylum Chordata; class Lepidosauria; order Squamata; family Gekkonidae; genus Gekko; species Gekko japonicus. The sequence continues at coordinate 399,679 of NW_015170889.1, forward strand.
TACGGCTTCCAGAAGCAAACAGGCATCCAGTGGCACTTCAACAGAATGGAACCAGATCTCTACAGGAGTGGTTCATTCTCTCTTTGACCACATCCTGGACATTCATCTGCTAGGGATGATTTGGCTTTGGATCTCCTGCACTGAATAGCAGTTTAGACTATATGCCCTACAGAATACCTTTCAGCTTTATGATTCCATTCTTTTCTGGAAACTAGCAGAATATCTTCTCTGTGTTATCTCAGACTCACATATCGGCAATGCAAGTCTATTCTCTCTCCTTTTGGAGAGTTAGGCCCCGTCCCATCCCCCACCCACCCAAGACTGGTTATCAACTCACAATTTTACTGAGTTTATTTTGACTCAAACCCCTTTAGAAATTCCTGGGATTATCAGACAAGAAGATATCAATCAAATGGTTGAACATGTCCATTCTCTTTAAGTGGCTGATGGATCTTTGTCTTTCCTGCCAGTCCCTGCTTCTTTCTTCTGTCACTCAAACACCACACACTTCATTCATGATGCTCTGTACCTATAATCTCTATTATTTGGGCTGTCGACTCCTCACGCCTCATTAGCTGTGTTTGACACCTTCCACGACTAGCTGTTCGCCAGCAACTGCAGGGCAGCGTTTGATGAGAGACAACCATAAGCTTTCCAAGAGGTCTACAGAGCTCACCTTGTGTATTTTGTGCGGTTGATACAGTTTTCCTCTTTCTCTGTTCAAATCAATGCTGGCGTTAACCCATGTTCCTTGTTAGCTGCTACGAAATTCCCTTTGTCTCGCTTTAATCCCTTGCATTTGCAAACACACACACACACACACACACACACACACACACACACACACACACACGGAAATACAACTTATCCAAAAGGTCAGAATTAAACATCCACCCATCACATGCATTAGGAAGTCTGCAAGAACTATGCACCCTTTGCCTGAAAGGATCCGAATGATAGCCTCATTCTTATCAGTAAGTTCAAACATATCACTAACACAAATGCACCAGAACAACTTGCAACCTTAAACAAATGCACGTATGCACACTGCTGCCATTTTCTCTTCCCACACTATTTCTCTTTCCACACTATTCAACTTTTGCTCTAATCTGGAGACCTAGGTTTGGTTCCCCACTCCTTCACATGCAGCTGCTGTTGTGACCTTGGGTCAGTCACAGTTCTCTCAGAGCTCTCTCGGCCCCATCTACCTCACAGTAGGTGATGTGAAAGACCTACACCTGAGACCCTGGAGAGCTGCTGCCAGTCAATACTGACCTTAATGGACCAGTGGTCTGATTTGGAATAAGGCAGATTCATGTGTCTTCATGTGTGCCTGCAGGCTCAAGAACAGGTGAGGACCCCTCCCCTAATTCTGTTCCCATCTTTACAATCCCTTGGGAATATCAGAAGTTTCCAGAAGTTTTGGTCCTGATCTGAGGACCTGGTATTTCAGACGGTCTCTCTGATGATGCCCATGAAGCTAGAGTTGCCCACAAGTCTGGCACTTACAAGCATGGCCTTGTTTAGAAAATGATGCTAAGAATTCATCTCTCCCTATTTGGGTGTTTATTTCCATTTATGAATATTTTTAATGAAGCACATAATACGGCAAAGAGCTTCTCTTTCCTTGGTGAGGTTTGATGACTCCTCTGCTCGAAGAATAATTGGATTTTTAAATCCACACCTGGTTGTTGTTGTTTTTTTAAAAAAAAATCAAATACTTGAAATTGTTTAAAACTGAAACTGCTTCTTTTCGGGTATATGCATTCTTTTTTTTAATAATTATTTTTATTTCAGTTTACAGTATACATTAGAAAGTGCCTTTCCCAGTCTTCTTCAAAAAATCAAAGTTTGGAGTCATACATTCGTCCATTTTATACATTAATTCTTGTCTAGCCATTTATATAATTTTGTCCATCTATTTTTAAACAGTTCTACATCCTTATTTTGTAAATCTATAGTTAATTTATCCCTTTCTACCACTTCTAGTAGTTTGGAGATTAATTCTCTTTTGGGGGGTATTCCCCCTTGTTTCCAATATTTGGCAAACAAAATATGTGCTGCTGTAACCGTATAAACAATAACATATTTTTCTTCCATTTTATATTTGTCCGGTATTATATTTAACAAAAATAATCCTGGGGTTAGAGGTATTTCTACCTCTAAAATATTTCTTAATAATTTGTGTACCTTATACCAATATATGCATTCTGATAGTACTTTCCATTCCTTTGTCAATCCGTCCGAGAAGGGTGGTGGTCGTAGTGGTGCTTTCCTTCATTGTCTTAATCCTGTTGGGAGGGGGGTGATGAGGAAACCGCTGTCTCTTTGTCTCGCTCGTTCTTCATTCTAGACTAGGGTCTAGAAACTCTGGACTTCTCCATTTTGCTTGCCTGATTTGGCTTACCATGGCGGGCAACCTCCCACCCTTACAGGCTCCCCCCCCCCACTCTCTCTCCCACTCTGATGTTGCAGATGTAGCAATTTCACTTCTGGTTGTTCGTTCATCCATGAAACTCTAGGAATTTCCCCAATCTCTATGGTCTTCACCATAAAATGCGGAATTCGCTGCCAGAGGATGTAGTGATGGCCACAGGAATAAACAGCTTTAAAGGGGGATTAGATAGATATACGGAGGACACAGGCTTTTTTGGTAGAAAAAGCCCAGCAGGAACTCATTAGCATAATAGGCCACACCCAACAGCAGAAACTCATTAGCATATCAGGCAACACCCCCGACAACACAGCTCATGAACATATTAGGCCACACCCCCATGTTACCAGAAATTAGGTCATCCAGCCACACCCACCTTTTGCCTCTTATTCTGTTCACCTTGTTTGTCTTCAAAACCCAGGGCCTTTTTTTTGTAGCAAGAAACCCTTTGCATGTTAGGCCACACACCCCTAACGTAGCCAATCCTAATGAGTTTCTGCTGTTGGGTGTGGCCTATTATGCTAATGAGTTCCTGCTGGGCGTGGCCAACTTGGGAGCCAGCCGGAACTCCATTCCTGTGCGTTCCTGCCCAAAAATAGCCCTGGATAAGTCTATCAATGGCTACTAACCATGGTGGCTGAGGGGAACCTCCATGTTCAGAGGCACTAAGCCTCTGAATCCCAGAACCAGGAGACAACCTCAGGGAAAGGCCTCAGCCTCTATGCCCTTTGGTTGGCTCTCCAGAAGAACTGTATTGGCCACTGTGTGAGACAGGATGCTGGACTAGATGGAGTGTTGGTCTGACCTAAGGGCTCTTCTGATGTCCTTATTTTCTTAAATTCCTAGAGCGTTGCATGACGCCACTTCTGGGTCCTGATATCACTGTATCACTTGACGCTCCTCCTCCACGTGCCCCATCCCCAAAAGCTCCAAGGATCGTTAGGTTCAGTCCTGGCAGCCCTACAAGATGCCCCAAGCTGAATATGACTGAATATTTTGTATTGAATCACCTGTTCTGCACATGCACAGACGTGACACGTGTCACCTACTGAACAGGTGGAAAAACAGTGCATCCAATGCTCCCTCTAAGCTGTGAAGTCTTGTTAGCAAAAATTCTACTTTGTGAGCGACAGGCCTTAAAGTTGTGAGCGAGCCATTTGGCTTCTGCATAGATTAGTCTGCTCTGGAGCCATCCTTCCTGAGCTTAGACAAAAATGTGTGCGCCGGAGGCTAAAAAACTGTGAGCTAGCTCACACTAACTCAGCTTAGAGGGAACAGTGAGTGCATCCCATTGAAATGGGGCAGATTTTAAATGATGCATGTGCTGTAGCACAGGCTGTAGCATAATTATTTTAAACCGTCTGGTGCACTTTGGACATAATCATCAGTGGCTATTTAACAACCTACCGTGGCCAATGTCACCAACGACACAGAATTATGACCAGTCCAAATACTGCTCCTTTTAAATGGTGAACAAATAATGCAAGTATCTGGGGTGTGAAACCAAAGAGAATATGAGCACTCAAAGAGGGAAACCTTTACTTTTCAAACACATCTGCAAAAATTGAAGCATCGTTGCTTCTGACTTTGCTCACTGGTTAGCAGTGTGCGCTTTGGGTTGGCTGATCTCTCAGCTATGGAGAAGAATGGCAACTCTGCTCACCTCTTGTGGGTGTGGTCTGTTGCATTACAGGAAACAACATTGGCTGTTGTATGGAGTGGGGCTGTGGCTTAATGGCAGAGCAACTGCTTTGCATGCAGGAGGTCCCAGGTTCAATCCCCGGCATCTCCAGTTAAAAGGTGAAGGTAGTAGGTGATGAACATAAGAGAGAAGCCAATACTGGATCAGGCCAATGGCCCATCCAGTCCAACACTCTGACACACAGTGGCCAAAAATACCAGGTGCCATCAGGAGGTCCAGCAGTGGGGCCAGGACACTAGGAGCCCTCCCACTGTTGCCCCCCCCCCAAGCACCAAGAATACAGAGCATCACTTGTCCCAGACTGAGAGTTCCAATCCATACCTTGTGGCCAATAGCCACCGATGGACTTCTGATGTGAGAGACTCTGCTTTGGATGGGCAACCTCCAAGGAATACCAGGGTTGTGACGCAGAGGCAGGCAATGGCAAACCACCTCTGAAATGTCTCTTGCCTTTTAAAAATTCTAGCTCACCATTTAGTGGTGCATAGCGCTAAAGGAGCTAGAACTTGTGGCTGCCAGACAATCTTAGGATCTCCTGGCTGTACTATACACACACTGCCATGTGATAATGGAGATCTGTTTCCAGTCAGAGTAGGCAATACTGACCTTGTATGACCAATGGAGTGATTCAGTATAAGGAAGCTTTATGTGTATTTCTGAGAGACCCCACCCTGTAACATTTCTGCAGTCGCAATGTGGGTGTGACCATCCGAAAGATGTCCGTCTTTCTGTCTGTCTGTCTAATTGCTTCTTATGAAAGAGACATCTTTGATTCTGAGCCCTTCCTATGATGTTAAACAAAGGACGCTTATCTGCTTCCGACATCATTCAGGCATGATAGCCAGCTACCCCCACATGAAAATGAAATCACAGCATGGAATGGCTAGAAAGAGGGAGAGCGTATGTAACGGCCGACAGCAGCAGAAATGAGAAAGGCTTGCAGCTGGAAGCATCCGATAACATATTTCAACAGTGTGTGGTTCAGTAGCTCCCTGCATAATCAGAAGGGGAGGGGGTGAAAAGGGAAAGGAATGAACTTTCCGTTCGTTGCTGGTACAAATCTGAATAAAGAACAGGGGTCGTTTCGTAGAAAAAGAGCTAGGGGAACTTGTTAGCATAACTCATTAGCATATGTCACACCCCCTGACATCACCGGAAGTGTGTCATAAGGCCACATCCCCTGACACCACCGGAAGTGTGTCATAAGGCAACACACCCCGCCCCCAACGGTTCCGGCCGCCGCCGGCCTTGCAGCTCCACTACCGAGCCCCATGAGGGGCCCGGCGGTGGACCTGCATGGCCGGTGGGAGTGCAAGGAAGCCCCGCGAAGGCCCTCCCTGGCCCCAGGCAGGCAGGGGTGGGGAGAGGTGGGGAGGAAGCAACTTACCCTCCCTCTTCTCCTGCCTCCTCCTGGCTGAATGAGGGCCGGAAGTGGGGCAGCCAGAAGCAGGGGGCGGGGCTTCGTCATGTGCCCCGCCCCCATACCTCACCCGGGGGAACTGCGATCCCCCGCGATCCCCCCCGAAATGACCTCTGATAAGGAGACATATCACTGTGAGTCAAACCAGACAAGACGGGCTTCCGGAGCCCTGCTGGATCAACTCAAATCTCCTCTAGCATCCTGTTTCACAGTGTGGCCAATGAGTTGTCCTAGGGGGCCAAAAAGAAGGCACAGAGGCCAAGACCTTTCCCTGACGCTGCCTCCTACCACTGGTATCCAGAGGCTTACTGTCTCTGCTTAGTGCTCGCTGCCTCTGGAAATGTAGGTTCCCTTCAGTCCCCATGGCTAGTAGCCACTGATGGACCTCTCCTCCACGCACCTGTCTAATCCTCTGTTAAAGCCAGCTATGCTCAGGGCCTCCACTATGTCTACTGGCAGTAACTTCCACAATTCAGTTACCCATCGAGTAAAGATATTATTCTTTTTGTCTGTCCTGAATCTATTGACCATCGGCTTCACTGGGTACCCCCAAGTTTTAGAACTGTCCAAGCAGCAGCTCCATTCATGCCTAAAGCAGGAGAAGTGGATAAATGAGGGTGAAAGGAATCTCTGTGCTGGGACCATCAGACAAGGGAGAACTTAACACCTTGGTGTAGTGGTTAAGTGCGGGGACTCTAATCTGGGAGAACCGGGTTTGATTCCCCACTCCTCCACTTGCACCTGCTGGATGTCCTTGGGCGAGCCATAGTCCTGTCAGAGCTGTTCTTGAAAAAAGAGCAGTTTCTGTCAAGAGCTCTCTCCGCCCCGCCTACCTCACAGGGTGTCTGTTGTGGGGAAAGGAAGGGAAAGGAGTTTGTAAGCCGCTCTGAGACTCCCTTGGGTAGTGAAGGGCGGGGTTATAAATCCAACCTTTATTTTTATTTATTTAGGCATTTTTACCCCTCCCTCCCCACAAGCGGGCTCAGGGCGGCTTACAAGGGGCAAGAGCCCGTACATAAAACCCAGTAAGACAATAAAATCATAAATAATAACAGTAATAACAGTAATAAAGTGCTTTCAGTGAACAAGATGGTCTCGAGTGGTTATGATGGCATCTTCAAATCAACCCCATTGGGGTACCACTGTCCAGTAGTTTGTTCATGCCGGTCCCACATTGCCAATGCCGCTCAAATTTATGGCTGAACTTCCAAGGGCGATCCCTGATCCCAATGGTATTCTCAACTTTCCTACCCATTCCCTATCGGTGTAGACCCTCTTTTCTTCTAGCTCAGCTCCACTACTGGAAACAAGTTTGGCCAGGGGAGGGCATCTGTTTTCCATACAGAAGGTCCCAGATTCCCTCCTAGGCATCCTTGGTTGAAAGGTGATGTTAAAGACTTCAGACAGAGACTCTGGAGAGCAGCTGCCAGTCAGAGGTCCTGTTCATACGAGCCGTTTGGGCCGGGAGAAGGACGGATCAGGGGCGGAGCAAACGGGCGTGATCCCACAGCAACATCTGGAGAATGTCGTGCTTCCATCTCCGATCCATCCCATCCCGCCCATACAGCACAGCAAAAAAGAACCACCTCCCTAGGTGGTTCTTTCGGATGGGCTGCGGCAAGTGCGGCCGTGGGATCCTTGCGTGGGATCCTTGCGCATCCTTGCGCCGGCGCATCCCCGGCTCCTGGCCGAACTGTGCATGTGTGAGCATGCGCAGTTCGCCAGGCTCCCCTTCGCACCGTCGCATTCTCCCCGGCATCTGATCGTGCCGGGGAGTGATGCGCTGCGGCTGAGGGGATCCGTGGGATCCCGCCACGGCGTGTCAAGTTTGGTGCGGCTCTGCTTAGCCGCGTTCCAGCCGTCCCGTGTGGCAGGGACCAGAGTAAACAATACTGACCTAGATAGACCAGCGGTCTGATTCAGCATAAGGCAGTTTCATGAGATCTTGGGTAAGCCTTTGATGCCACCGGAGAGCGAAAAGGCAAATTCCAGGTCCCTCGGTTGGGACAAGCTGCCACATTTGCAAGCATCGGTCTGGCAGGTAGAAGCGGAATGCGCAAGACACAGAAACGTCCCCCAAAGATGAAACCTTTCTGATGACCTTTCACTGGCTTTACACTTTATTACGCATTTGGGTTGCAGATATACCCCCAGCAAAGGCCAAGCAGTGCTAAAGGTGCCTTGGCCTCTCTTTACCAAATGTTAATTTCCTGTAAGCCATTTGTGAGAACTTCAGAAGGACTTCGCCCTTCCACACTCATTTCCCTCATCCCTCCACTGAATCGTGAAGTTGGCGGTTTCTGACATCAAAGAGATCTGCTGGCTTTTCTCTTCTCAACTTATCAGAGAACATGAAACACTCTGGAGAAATCTGTGCCTTATCACAATGAGAGATTCGCCAGAGTTCATAATCTTTTGGCTGCAAATACAAACTCTGGCAATGTGCAAAGCTCCCCTCTGATCAGAGATGAGCATTAGGACCAAAGAGTTCTCTTCACTCCTCTCTGCTTACCTGATGGCAGAGGTGGTAGCAGAGGCCAGGGAAGTAAAGGAAGAGAAATTATAGCATCTAGAATACGGCTATAGTGGTCTCCCAGTCACATCCTGTTTTCTCAGGACTCCTGACATCTTCTGTGTGGATTAAGGCAAAGTGAGTCATCACGTTGCAACCATTAATGGTAACCCCCTCATGGGGTTTTCAAGGCAAGAGATGAGCAGAGGTGGTTTGCCATTGCCTTCCTCTGTGAAGTAACCTTCCTCTTCCTTGGTGGTCTCCCATCAAAATACTAACTGTAGCCAAACCAGCTTAGCTTCTGAGCTTTGATGAGATAGGGCTAATCTGAACTATCTAGGCCAGGGGTGTCAAACATAAGGCTCGGGGGCTGGATCAGGCCCCTGGAGGGCTTCTCTCAGGCCCGCAGTAGAACTGGCTGTCTTCTGCTTCTTCTTCCAGTTCTGCTGCTGCTACGTCATCGTAGGTTTGCAGTTTACAGATACACACCTGAACAGCATAAGATTGCAACAGCACAGACATTTTGATGCAGTAATTCAGAACAATATTGCAAGACTGCTAATGTTTTAAGCATGTTTTTATTTTAAGTTTTTAAAAAATCCTTTGTGTTTGTGTCCTTTATAAAGTTTATATCTCAGCTACCTGGCATTACATTTAATGACACACGTGGGCCGGCCCAACAAGGTCTCATTTATGTCAGATCCGGCCCTCATAACAAATGAGTTCGACACCAATGATCTAGGCTGCTTCTGTAGGGATTAGGGATGATCAGACATCTACCATGTTGCCTTTATCCTCTTCACTCCTTTTGAACTGTTGCTAATGTGTTTGTACATATTGTTACTAAGATGTACGTGCACATTGATCAAACATGGGGGGGGGGAAGGTGCCCTGATGAGCTTATACACACAGTCGCAACAAAATTATTTTTTGTGCATTAGTAAAACAGTAAAAAGAACCTTGATGTAACTGTCTATACTAGAACCCTGCGTTTTTGCAGTGTTTTACCAAGGGCATATTTACATCAGTTACACCAGAGTGGGGAAAGGATGCAAATGAACTGAAGGAGCTGAAAGATGTGGAGAACGGTGCATAGTCCAGTTCTGTAATTAATGCAAGATGTTCTCCTAATTATATAAGAATCCAGAAGAAAAGGAACATAGAGCAAATTCCAGAGCAATAAAGGAACAGAGCAAGGGCAACCCATCCTCTCTTGAAATCAGCACTTAAGGCCCTTCGCATAGTCAAATTGAACTTAGGTACTGTTGGTCCACCTAACTTAACACTAGAAAAAAGCAAGTGTCCAGGAGCGCCATAAAGACCAGGGGTCATTTCCTGCAGGAGCGCACAGGAGCGGAGCTCCGGCAGTAAAGAGCCCAGGGGGCGGGGACATGCAACAAGCCCCACCCCCTGCTCCCAGCAGCCCTCAGTCAGAGCAAGAAGCAGCCAGGTAAGTTGCAGGGCTCCCACGCGCCCCCCCGGTTAAAAACAGTCCAGTGGCACCTTTAAGACCAAGGTTTTTTTTTATTTTTTTATTTACTTGGGATTTATATCCCGCCCTACCCAAGCGGCCCAGGGCGGCGAACAAGCGGCAACGCCGGAATAAAATATAAAATACATTAAAACATTAATACATACAAGCTAAAATGGTGCTCTACAGTTCACTAAATTTCCCAAGATACACAATGTCCCTCATTGGCGGCCGGTGTTGTAGTAGCGTGAGCGCCAGGAGTGTTGTTCCTCAACCGGGCGACATCTACCCCCCTCGCAGAAACAGGGTAGATGATAGGGTCGAGTCACGAAGGTAGTATAGTGGCGGCGGCGGCTCCTACTCGAAAGCCTGGTGGAAGAGCTCCGTCTTGCAGGCCCTGCGGAACTGTACAAGGTCCCGCAGGGCCCGGATCTCTGCCCGGAGCTCATTCCACCAGATAGGAACCGCCACCGAAAATGCCCTGGCCTTGGTTAGGGCAAGCTTGATGTCTTGTACAAGCTTCAGGTATTCAGGTACAAGCTCTCCCTCCTCTGCGAGGACAGATCTGCGTGTTCCCCCGCCCAATAACTAGCAATCCAAAACAGTCCAGTGGAGCCTGAACGGTGGGTGTTACTGTCTGACACACTTCCGGTGATGTCAGGGGGTGTGGCATATGCAAATAAGTTATGCTAATGAGTTATGCTAATGAGCTCCTGCAGCTCTTTTTCTACGAAATGACCCCTGATAAAGACTAACAAAATAAGTGTCAGGGTAGGTGCTTTTGTGAGTCACGGCTCACTTCTTCAGATACCTGAAGTGACTCAGGAAAGCTCAGACCCTGACACATATTTTGTTAGTGCTCCTGGACTCTTGCTCTTTTCTACTGCTACAGACAGACTAACACAGCTACCCATCTTAACACGGTTCATCTCCGGCTGGCAGCAGTTCTCCAGGATCTCAGGCAGAGATGGAGCTCTTTCCTGATACTCCCTGCCTTGCTGCACCTTTACTTGGAGGCGCTTGAGATTGAAACTAGTGCTACATGCAGAGGACATGTTCCAACACCTAGCAAATCAGCCACTCTGCTCAACTATCATTCCTATTTGAGCCTGTTCTCTTGAACTCGGTAGCAGGAAATGAATTTAAATGGTCTCTGTATGTCAGGCCATTTGTCAAACCCTGACACGACTTACCCAGACACATTCTAACACGTTTGAGAGTGGTGGTTCATTTTTCAACCACCTTATTCATACCAGAAAAGCCTTCTTTATACCCGATAGCACTTTCTGCCTCGGCTTATGTTTTCCCAAGTGCCCTGAGTCACTGTGATACTTTTGTTCTTGGAATAGGCAGCGCCCCAATCAAAACAACCTTCATAGGCATCTGCATACATGGCTTCTTCCCACCATTTATGTGCCTCTCTGTTTGTGGGTTTAATATCAATAAAGTAAACGGGGAGGGAGAGTAGACATTTCCTGGTGTGTGGAATAAGGTAGCTGAGGTCAGGTTCTCAAAATGACTTTTCTTAGCTGTCAGGGTGAATGCTGGCCAAGCCCGTATCCATCCTGCAAACTCTAGAGCAGGGGTGTCGAACTCATTTGTTATGAGGGCCGGATCTGACATAAATGAGACCTTGTTGGGCTGGGCCATGTGTCTCATAAAATGTAATGCCAGGTAGCGGAGATATAAACTTGATAAAGGACACAAACACAAAGGGTTTTTTTTTATTTGAAAACATGCTTAAAACATTAGCAGTCTTGCAATATTTTGCTTATTTAACAGTGTCTGATAACTGACACCTCTTGCCCTGAATTATTGCATCAAAATGTCTGTGCTGTGGCTATCGAGTATGCTGCTCAGGTGTGTATCTGTAAGCTGCAAACCTACGATGACGCAGTAGCAGCAGAACTGGAAGAGGAAGCAGAAGACAGCCAGTTCCACTGTGGGACTGATAGAAGCCCTCTGGGGGCCTGATCTGGCCCCTGGGCCACATGTTTGACACCCCTGCTCTAGAGGGAACAGACTCTTGGCAGCTCATAGCCCAGGTTGGGAAATACCCAATATTTGGAGATTTGGGGGTGGAGCCTGAGGAGGGCGGGGTTTGCTCTTGCTCTTTTCTACTGCTACAGACACAGCTAACCAACTTGATCTCTAACTCAACAGTGTTCATCACTGACTGGCAGCAGTTCTCCAGGATCTCAGGCAGAGATGGAGCTCTTTCCTGACTTCAATGGGGTATACTCCCACAGAGTCTACCTTCCAGAGTGGCCATTCCCCCCCCCCCCAGGTGAACTGATCTTTATCACCTGGACACAAGTCTTAATAGCGGGAGATTTCCAGCCACCATCGGGAGTTGGCAACCCTAGACAATACCATGTGGCCTTCCCTCTCGGACGCTGATTTACTGAGGTTAAATGTTAAAAATGTATACATTTTATTGGGAAAATTAGATGCGAGCAAACTGAGGATGGAGTGAAAATCAACTATCACATGCTCAGTTAGCATGAAGGAGAAGCCAAATCAAAACACACATTTTCGGGTTAGAAAACCCCAAAAAACCCCAAACCACAGGGGTGAAAAAATTCAAACTCATCTGTGGTTCAAATGAGCAAAGCACCCTGAGGAAGCTGAGGAGGTACAGTTCCCATGTCACAATACCACCCCAATTAAGGGTACTAACCTTTAAAGCCCTGTGCGGTCTGGGACTGACATATCCGCAGGACCGTCTCTCCCACTATGTTTCCCGAAGAGCCTTGTGTTCTTCAGACCAACACCTAATGGTGATCCCTGGTCCAAGAGATACCTGCTTTGCCTCAACCAGAGCCAGAGCCTTTCGGGCTCTGGCGCCGGCCTGGTGGAACAGTCTCCCAAATGAGATCAGGGCCCTGTGGGACTTATTACAATTCCACAGGGCCTGTAAAATGGAGATGTTCCGCCATTTGAGATGGCAGATACCTAATTACACTGGCCCCCCTGCTCCATCCACCTGTTCCATCGACCAGGTATCGCTTTTATGCTGTTACTGGTGGGAACGTTGCCACTTGTTAAAAAAATGGAACATCTGAGCACACATTCAATGGGATTTTTTTTTAGAGCACTTTAACCACATGGAAGCCATCTTGCAATTTATGTCATGGTTGTACAGAACTGAATTCTACTGTATTATGTTTTAATTTTAAAACTGTTCTATTTAGAGACTGAAACCTGAGCCCGGCTTGCAGAGGAGGGTGGGATAAAAATTGAATTAATTAAATAAATAAATTAAGCATAGTTCTTAGTCTTCATTTCCACGTGCCTAGAGAATCCAAAGCAATGCTTAGGGGGGGATTCTTTAGTTCTCTGACTAAAAACATGCGAAAATCCTGATAATTTATTCATTAAAATAGAGTCAGGGGCAGAATCTGGCCCCTCAGTACAATCCAGAGAGGACTGACTGAACAAGATTTCCCTCTCAGTGGCTTGTAAACATTTGGAGCCGGAGGCTCAAAATCTGTGAGCAGGGGTCATTTCCTGCGGGAGCGCACAGGAGCAGAGCTCCGGCAGTAAGGAGCCCAGGGGGTAGGCACATGCAACAAGCCCCACCCCCTGCTCCCAGCAGCCCTCAGTCGGGCCACAAGGAGCAAGAAGCAGCCAGCTAAATTGCAGAGCCCCCCCCCGGCCCGTCTTCAGGTACAAGCTCTCCCTCCTCTGCGAGGACAGATCTGCGCATTTTACCCCCTCCCAATAGCTAGCAATCCAAAACAGTCCAGTGGAGCCTGAGCGGTGGGTGTTGCCTTCTGACACACTTCCGGTGATGTCAGGGGGTGTGGCATATGCAAATATGTTATGCTATTGAGTTATGGTAATTAGCTCCTGCACCTCTTTTTCTACTAAATGACCCCTGACTGTGAGCTAGCTAACTCAGCTTAGAGGGAACATTGGTTGTCTCCCATCCAAGGGCCCGATCTGTGTGGTGCTAGGGGTGATTCTCCTATCTGTTTTCCCTCCTCTCTTTCCTGTGTTTTTGTATGGGGGTGGGGGTGGGATTTGTCTCATGAGCAGCCAAGCCTTGCCAGAATCCAGGAGCCTGCCTGCTGGCCCATCTGCCATTTTCTGGGAGTCGGGACGGGGGAAACAGGAAACGGAAAAACAAGAATCGTGGGTTTGATTTGCACAACAGAGAAGAAAAAGGTTAAGGGGGAAATTGGGAGAGCTAAGGAGCGTGCATGAGAAAGATGAAACCGTCCCTAATATGTATCTACTAACCTTCTGTCAGATGGCATGGCCTCTTATCCACTAAAGCTTACACCACAATAAATATGTCAGTCTTTAAGATGACGCAAGACTCTTTGTTATCTTAGCTGTAATGGCTAACAGCACACTCTGTGTGGGTTGGGTTTTTTTTTTTTTTTTAAGCATCCTAATTGCCAGCTGCCTGGAAAAGCGAGCCATTTTCCTAGCCATATGCACATTAGCGTCTCTGACCGATTTCTCCTTTGCTATTCCCTTCGGCCCCTTTGATGTCTCCCCTGGGCCGTCTCCCCCCCCCTCCCCCCACCCCGCCCGATTCTCCTTTGCTTCGCCAGCCTTGTCAGTCCTCCTTCAAATCCCCAGGAGAGACTGAAGGCCTTGTAAAACCCACTGCGCAAACAACCATTCCTGTTCATTTATCACATTTAGCAGGCACGGTTCCACACACAACCACCTACCCCCCACTCCCTCCCGCCTCTCTTCGCCAGAGCCTACAAAGCCACTTTCTCCCCATCTCCCAATTACAAATTAGTCCATTAGACTGTCTGCAGTAGACCCTCGGTTGCCACTTGGTAATGGCTCCGGAGACTTCCATCATAATCGGAATGGCTCCCCGTGCAGCCATGAGGGCAGATGGAGGCCGCTCGTGGGTAATGAGGTATCACGCTACCAAAGGGCACTGCTTGGGGTTCATTAGTTAGCGGCGGCTGTTTCACGGGGGGAAAAACAACAACAAAAGGTAAAAGGGATGAAAGCGATCGACTTTAGTATATTAAATTAACACTTTGTGAAAGCTCCCCTTCTGAAAACGGGCAGTTTCCTTTCCCATTTCTTCTCTCATTGCCCTGGCACCAAACTTTATTCAGTGTCCCTTCTTTTCTGAGCAGCTTGCCTAATAACGTTGTTAATAACGGGAGACCTCCCACCCTGTCCTCCCCATTCCCCACTGCCACCCAACAGGGCAGTGAGGGGGAAAGGGGGGGGGGACTTGGTCTCATGCCAATGCACAACATCATTTCTGGCCCGAAAAACAGGAATGACATCATCATGTCAGTGCGATCCTCTAGGATTCCCCCAAAACACTATGGTTTAAACCTGTTCCATGGTGGGTTCCATGGATGGGTTCCATGGATGAACAGACTCCCCGTCTAGTGATCAGCTCTACTTTATGCAGTGATTTCAGCAAGGACAAGACTGTAGACCAGAGCCTCAGCTCGGTTATATTGCCTGCAATGGCCACACCCCAACACACCCCACTCCCAACGATAGGCTGTTTACAAAACTTTACACCTTGATTGGTTACTGCCAGAATCCCGTTGGTCTATTGTTATCCGGGACCAAGCTCACCCTGTCTCTGGCAGCACAGTCCTGCAATGTTTCAGTCCCAATACATAACAAAACCTTAAAGTTCTGAGTGAATCTTAGAGCATCGCACACAATAATGTCACTTTTGGCCCTGTACTGGAAGTGACTTCATGTGTGATGCCGAATCCCTTTTCCCTGCCTTATGAATTCTCTCACTGGGGTGCAAGCTCTAGTAGTAGAAGCAGGGGGGGAAAGGATGGACATGAGGTGAGTCCTGGCGGGTCAGACCAAAGTATAGCTAGTCCAGTATCTCATTTCCAGAATTGTCAACCCAGTGCTTTTGGAAAATCCCCTCAGAACTCGTAACGAAAAGGTAGGCCGACTCTGTATGGCTGCGATCAGATGGCAGGCTTTGGCATGGTCTGGCATGGCAAGACATGACATTCTATTCCTGCCTTACCCCACAGTCAACCGTTCAGGGCACCACTGCACGGTCACCAGGGAGAGGGCAGGCAGGCAGCTTCTTCTTTTTTAAAAAAACCCTAATGTGCGCATGTGCATAACTGCTTATTTGCTAGGAGCGGTGTGGTTATGCGCACACTGCTAACTGCAAAAAAAAAGTGGCAGAGGACTGGAAACGTCAGACCTCACCAAGTGGCTTGAGAGCGCAAGGGAGAGATCAGACGCCTGGAAATCCGTAGTGAGACAAGTTGGCTGTGTTCACACACACAAAATAATCCACTTTCAATGCACTTTCAATGCATTTTCCAACTGGATTTTGCCAGTTCACACAGCAAAAATCCAGTTTGAAAGTGGATTATTTAGTATGTGTGACCACAGGCGTTCAGTCCTAAACACTGGACTTTATCCGGGGCTGGGAAAGTCGGGGATGAGTACGGGGGGCCGACGACTGAGGGATGGGAGGCAGATGCTGCCGTCTGCCCGTGCACTTCAAATCTGGTAGGGAGCGGCCACGACATTGGAGCAACTTGCCCATCTGACCGCAGCCTACATGAAGTTCCCAATCATAATTATCATGGCTAAGAAAAATATGCAAAGAAAGCTGCTCAATCAGACTGAGGGTCCATTTCGCCTAGTATGCTGTTTTCGACCAGATGCCTAAGAAGGTTCGCAAACCCAGCATAAAGGCAGTCAAACAGAGAAACATTCATTTGTATTGAGCAGTAAACGACCTACTGGCCCAAAAACATCATCTTGGTGCTCGCAGCAAGACATTAAAATGTACACGTCAAACAATAAAAGCAATTAGTAACATTACTCAAAGACACTTCATACAAACAGCAGAAATACAGATTAATATTTATAGCACAACAGGGAATAGGCTTGAGACAAATGGAAAGATTAGCCATCTGCTCATCATCCATAAAAGAATAACAAAGCAGCATTTAAAAAATTAACTACTGTGATAAAAACCATCAAAAGCCAACTTGTGGAAGGCCAAGGGGAAGCGGACAGGCATTGACTGGAAACGGACAGGGGGCCATGACTAAAAATGTCCTGCTTGGTATATTTTCCAACCTTAACCACCTTAAGCCTTGAGGAAAAGCAGGATATAAATGTTGTGCCAGGTCGCTGAAATCAGGGTATCACCTGCCCCTAGGGTTGCCAAGTATAGCTTACCTCCACAGCGGGGGACTCCCGGGTGGATCCCGGAGCGCACGGCACGCACGTCACCAGGAAGTGACATTATTATGCCGGGCACGCTGGGGGCGGGGCCACGACCATTCGAGGGGAAACCATAGAGTTTCCCCTCGGATGGTCGTGGCCCCACCCCCAGCGTGCCCGGCATCATAACGTCACTTCCTGGTGACGCACACAACGGGGTGGGGTTCCCCCCGGGGCCCGATTCCGCGGTGGCGGAAATTGGGCCTCCAAAGCGGGGGTTTACCCGCCACCCACCCCCATTTGGCAGCTCTACCTGCCCCGACCAGGGGGGTGGCAACCCTACCATGGAAGTCCGGGGTTGCGCTGTAGGTGCAGGCAATGGCAAACCTCCTCTGTTCGTCTCTTGCCTTGAAAATGCTAGAGCAGGGGCCGCCGTGTGATGCCCAGAGGTGCCATGGTTCTCACCAACTACTCTTCTGGAGCCCGCCAAGTTTTCTAAAATAACAGGCTTTTGCCCAGCAAGGCTTCTGACTGGACACTGAAAAGTTGATTGACTGTGCAGATTTTTTTTTAAAAAATATTCGCTTTGGCAACAGCTGCCACCACAACACAAGGATCTTCACACACCACAACATGAGATAAGCTGCAGCAGACATTTTGTGGCAGCCATTTTGTGGCAGCCATTTTGTGGCCACACAGCCCACACTGTGTTGGAATTCCATAGGTGCCTGCAGGTTCAACATGTTTGGGGACCCCTGTCCTCTGGGGTTGCCATAAATCGGCGGTGGCTCGACAGCAATTTTCTCCACCAATGAATAAAATAAACAAACTCATCAAAAGCATGCGGAACACAGCACCAAACTGTGAGCTCAGCTCATGGCAGCAGGGTTGCCAGCCTCCAGGTGCAGCCTGGAGATCTCCTGGAATTACCAGTCATCTCCAGACCAGAGATCTGTTCCCTTGGAGGTAATGGATCCTTTGGAGAGTGGATGTTCAACGGCAGTGTGGTCCCTCCCCTCCCCAAACTCCACCCTTCCCAGGATCCACCTCCTCAAATCTCCAGGAATTTCCCAACCCACAGTTGGCAACCATACATGGCAGGCACATCTCCAGATCCAACATGCCACTTAACACATCCAATGACTGCCTGGCTCCGAATAGGAAATGTGCAATCGGAGACGGATATCTCCAGCTAGTTAAAAGTAAAGGTAAAGGTAAAGGTTCCCTTGCTCGAAAGCCAGTCGAATCTGACTCTAGGGTTGCGGTGCTCATCTCCGTTTCAAAGCCGAAGAGCCAGCGCTGTCCGAAGACGTTTCCGTGGTCATGTGGCCGGCATGACTAAACACCGAGGCGCACGGAACGCTGTTACCTTCCCACTGAAGTGGTCCCTATTTATCTACTTGCAATTTCTTGCTTTCGAACTGCTAGGTTAGCAGGAGCTGGAACCAGCTAGTTATACTCCATCATCTACTCGTTTGGTTTGTGCCCTACTCACTAATCGTGATCCTGGAGCTGATCATGTGCGGAACTGTTCAGATGCATCTGATCTTTGATTGTGCCTGTTCGTATGATTAGATTGTGTTTGAGCTGTTGAACGACAGAAGGACTCTTTGAGTTGAAAGCAGATTGTTCAAAGGTTCCACTGATCTTATATCCACGGATCCTATTTGGGGTCTAAACATATCATACAGATGTCTTCTAACCAGGGTAGATGTCTTTCAGGACAGAAAAGCTCCTTGGAATTTAGAAGAAGAAGAGGAAGAGAAGAGATTGGATTTATACCCCGCCCTTCACTACCCAAAGGCGTCTCAGAGCGGCTTACAAACTCCTTTCCCTTCCCCTCCCCACAACAGACACCCTGTGAGGTAGGTGGGGCTGAGAGAGCTCTTGACAGAAACTGCTCTTTTTCAAGAAGAGCTCTTATCAGAACTACAGCTTGCCCAAGGTCATCCAGTCAGGTGCAAGTGGAGGAGTGGGGAATCAAACCCGGTTCTCGCAGATTAGAGTCCACGCATTTAACCACTACACCAAACTGGCTCTTTACATACAGTCAAACATGTTAGATAAGGTTGCCAAGTCAGCTGCCATGATCCTTGTATTTTCTGCTCAGGTTGTTGATTACAGGATTCAGCTAACCTTGAGTCCGCAATGGCTTCATAGGGACCAAGGTCAGGATTAGGATGATTCAAATCCAATGGTTCCAATTGTTAAAAGGGACTGAGTTAAAAGGAGAAAAAAAGTGGTCTGGGGATTATTCGCTGGGGACTCACTTGTCTTTATGTGAAACTAGGTAATCTTGAGATCAGTTTAGTATAGGTGACATTCAGTGTACAGGTAAAGAAAGCAGGCAATGTATACAATGCCAGTAATTGAAAGAATGTATCTTACTGCGTGGGTGCAAAGAGGGGATGAACTGCAAGCAATTCTGTGAATCACAAAGGGGCCACTTTAATGACCCTGGTGGATAGGTGCTGCAACTTATTTACTTATTACCAAGGTACATGGTGGACCAGTAGCACAAGCAGCCACTGCACATGTGCATAGCTGTTCCTCAAGTTGTTTGAGACAAAGTCCTACCAAAAAAATCAAAGTAATCTGATCTGGATCAAGGAAGTTCAGTCAAGGCACTTCCACCTTGCAAGCATTTCAAAGTTATTAGCATCCTATTGTCAACATACCCGGTTTGTCATTCTCAGGACAGCCACTTGTCTTACTAGTTTATGAATGTGTTTTGTTGCTGTTCAGCGTCCTGTGCCTTGTTTGCACAGGGGAGAGTGGTCAAAAAGTTTAATTTATAAATAAATAAATGTAAATGTTGTGAGGCTTTCACACATGCTAAGTTGTGTGGCTTTCACACATGCTGAATAATGCAGTTTCTTTCTTTTTTGGGGGGGTATTTTGTGTATGTGTGTGTGTTTGCAAGCCTGGCAGTCATGGTGACTTCTGGTGACCCCTAGTGGGGCTAGGACATTTCAGAAAGGTGTCTCTGATATTACCTGCCTCTGTGTCCTGGCCCTGATATTCCTTGGAGGGCACTACTTGCCAGGGTCGGCACTGCTTCACTTCTGAGATCTGACAAGAGTGGGCTTGCCTGGGCTATCCAAGCCAGGGCCTAAATAATGCAGTTTCAGTCCACTTCAACAACCATTTGCAAGTGGATTTTGCCTTTTCACACGTGTGGGTGCTTTCACGCACATGAAATAAAGCACTTTCGGTGCACTTTGCAACTGGATTTTACGGTGCATTGAAAGTGAATTGAAAGTGTTTTATTTCGTGTGTGTGTGTGTGAAAGCGCCCTTATTATCTGTTTTCAGTGCTGTTTTTAGACTTCTGATGGGTTCTACACCCCCAATCCTATTGCATTGTTGATTGAATGCCCCGTCCTGTGGATTGTATTGATTCACTCTGTGTAATCCACCTTAAATCCAAGTGAGAAAGGTAGACTATAAATGATGTAAATAATAACACAGAATAAAGGGAAGCTTTCTGGGTGATTCTGGGCCAGTTGCTCTCTCTTATCCTAACATACCTCATAGGACAGGGGTGTCATACATGTGGCCCGGGGGCCAGATCAGGCCCCCGGAGGGCTTCCATCAGGCCCGCAGTGGAACTGGCCATCTCCTGCTTCCAGTTCTGCTGCTGCTGCTGCATCATAGCTTGCTTCCCCAGCCATTTCATGTTTTTCCCTGGGTCCTAAACTCAGAACTCTGAGCATGAGATTTCTGTGCTGAATGTCAATAAATCAAAAGTAGGTTTGCAGCTTACAGAGCTAATGTTTTAAGCATGTTTTTATTTCAAGCGGAAAAAATATCTTTGTGTTTGTGTCCTTTATAAAGTTTATATCTCCGCTACCTGGCATTCTATTTTATGACACCCATGGCCCGGTCCAACAAGGTCTCATTTAAGTCAGATCCGGCCCTCATAACATATGAGTTTGACACCCCTGTCATAGGGGGTTGTTGTAAGGATAAAATAGAGGATGGAAGAACAATGCTATAAGCTCCTTTGAGTTCCCATTGGAGAGAAAGGCTGGGTCCAAATAATAGTTCTTGGTAAGAATGCTGCTGCTCTGGAATGTCCATCGTACCCAGTCCAACCTGAGAATCCCCCAGCCTGTCATACATTTTAAACACTTTGTACGACATACCAGCATTTTCGCGCATGAAAGAGAGCAGACAGGAGCCTGGCAGGCACGCATGGAGAGGCGACAGGCATTGTGGGACTGCGCTCTGCTCGGTGGGAGAATGTACATTTATGATCTCGGGTTCCCTTCCTCCCTCCTCCGCTAAATTCAGAATATAGATTTTTGAAGATGAAAAGGATGGATGTGAGGAAGGGGCGTCAGGGAGAGGCGTTTAATCAATGTCATAAAAATGTAACATCCATTGGTCTCCTAAAATGAAATTAATAATCTGTGTAAGAAGTATCATTAGGAAATAAGTGACATTTTTCAGGCTTTGATTTGTGTCCTCCAGCAAATCCGGCTCCCGCGTGCTTTCGGACGTCTTTCACCGTATTCTTCCCGATTAAAACGTACCAAAACCTTGGCGACCTACGCCAGAGCCGGCCATCAGATTTCTGATCTCTCTCCCTGCTTATGACATCCTCAGGAAAAAAAAAAACCCAACAACAACCATCGCCTGCATCTTTGCCTGGTAATGAAGAAAGAAAGGAAGGCAATGCTCCATGTCGTATTCAAATTAAATGTGGGATTTCAATACTCCCTGATTATCAGGGAGCCTTGTCATTCACTAATAAATTTCTCCTTCATCTCACTCTGAATAGACCAGACAATTCACTTAAATACTGAAAGGCGGAATAGGGGGGAGGGGGATGCGGAGAAAAGAAGACTCAAACTAAACGGCTGGAGGTGCAAAAGGTAGAGCATTGTGGCATTCTTGTCACAATCACCTCATCTTTAATCAAAATTGGGAAAGGCAATCGCTGAGGGCACAGAGCCCCTGCATACCAAAAGACCCCAAAAGATCTTAGACTGCCAGGGTCGGAGACCTCTGCCATAGACCTGGAGTACTGTTGCCAGTCGAGTTTACAAATACAAATACAAATACAATACCTTTATTGGCATAAAATAACAAATACACATGCAGCATAGAGCCTCAAGATAGGCTGGAGGGGTATCACATTCCGAATTGCCTTAATATGAGCCTCTCCTCCTAGATACCTCATAAAAGAAATTTGCTACAGGTTCCAGAATTTCTATATTATGCGAAGACAATAAAGAACTAATTTTATGCTCATCAGATTGGCCCAAAAGGGGGTCCAACACAGGTTCAATATAAACAACACGGATGTCACAGTGGAATTTACAGTACAATAGCACATGTCCAATGGATTCAAGTTCCCCCATCCCACAGGGGCACAATCTATCTTTATAGGGAGTTTTGTTGAACCTTCCCGATAGAACAGCTGAGGGAAGGACGTCGAACCGTGCTAGCATGAAAGCCCTACGAAGATGGGGCTGAATCAGTCTTGCCAGGTATCCTGAGGAAATATGGCTAAAAGAAAGTCCCATACTCACGGGAGAGCAATGTCTGTGCGCAAGTCTTCTCAGATCTCGCACCTCTATATCGAGGAGTCTTTGTTTGAGTAAGGCGAGTTAAGTCATTGAGTTCAGACATAATGCCAAAATCTGGTTCAGATCAACTAAGGTTAGCATTGGTCCCGTTCACACGAGGGGATTTGGGCCGGGAGCGGGACGGTTCGGGGGCAGAGCAAACGGGCGCAATCACACCACAACATCTGGGAAGCGTAGTGCTTCCGTCCCCGAACTGGCCCTTCCGCGTGAAACCCCGCATCAAGTTGAAACCAAGGTGGTTCATCGCAAAGGTGCGCCGCAAGCCGGCCGTCGGATCGCCGGCACGTCCTTGCACCAGCGCATCCCCAGCTCCTAGCCGAACTGCGCATGCTCCGACATGCGCAGTTCGGCTGGCTCCCCGTCAGGACTGTGTTTTCTCCCCGGCGTCTGATCGTGCCGGGGAGAAAAGGCGCCGCGGCCAGGGGATCCGTGGGATCCCGCCGCGGCGTTTCAACTTTTGTGCGGCTTTTAAAAGCCACGCTTTTAGCGGCTTTCCCCCTGCCGTGTGGAATGGGCCATTATTGCCCGAATGCAGGTCATTCCACAAATTATGGGCAGAAAGAAGAAGAAGAGATTGGATTTATACCCCCACCCTTCACCACCTGAAGGAGTCTCAGAGCGGCCGACAATTTCCTTTCCCCCTCCCCACAAAAGACACCCTGTGAGGTAGGTGGGGCTGAGTGAGCTCTTTTGAGAACTGCTCATGAGAGAACAGCTCTGAAAGGACTTGTGACTGACCCAAGGTCGCACCAGCAGCTGCATGTGGAGGAGTGGGGAATCAAACCCGGTTCTCCCAGATTAGAGTCCACTGCTCTGAACCACTACACCAAACTGGAACCTCGGAAGACAACCATACTGGTTGGGTAAGGTCACAGTGTAGTGTAGATTTCAACCAAGGTTTCCCCGGTCTGTGTCCAATCAGTGCACCTTACCGGCTGTGTTCATGGGGAAAGGAAAATTGTGTGTGTGTTTGCACAAGTGCTTGTGCGCCTGGAAGTCATGGTGACTTCTGGTGACCCCTAGTGGGGCTAGGATGTTTCAGAGAGGTGGCTTGCTATTGCCTGCCTCTGCATCCTGGCCCTGGTTTTCCTTGGAGGTCTCCCTTCCAAGTACTTGCCAGGATCGGCCCTGCTTAGCTTCCAAGATCTGATGAGATCGGGCTTACCTGGGCTATCCAGATCAGGGCCACCAAAGGCTTCCTTTTAACAGGCAGTGGGCATACCAATATATGAAGGAAAACAGCTGCTATGTGGGCGGGACGAAGAAAATCCAGACTTTCTTGTCCACATGGCCGTGACTACTTTGCTGCAATCTCTCCCAAAGCATCACAGCAAGGCAGGTTTGGGAAAGACTGCAGGGAAGTCAAGGAAAACCCAGTTGGTGCATGGAGCCATCACAGTGCTGGGGGGGGGGGCAGAAGTGGGAAGAAAACCCAACAGCAGCAAACCCAGGGCAAACCACCCATGTGGAAGAGGTGTGAAAACAACAATACATAGGCTGATTTCGCACAAGGAGCTGCGGCGCCATCGCGCCTCCCTTTGCCCCATTTCCATTGGTCAATTTCTGTTGGGTTTTAAAAAATTGGTTTCTAGCAGAGATAAAATAGCTTAGCAGTGCCAGAGTAAAATAATTCAGACTCAGAGTCCATGTGTGTTTAAAATAGAAAGTTTTTACTACATTCTAGCATGGGGAAGGGT
>NW_015170889.1:424117-426617 GCF_001447785.1 Gekko japonicus
GGGGGGGGGCTGGGCGAAGCCATGAGTCAAAATGCGGCCACACGGCTTCGAGTGGGAAATTGACCAATAGAAACGGGGCAAAGGGAGGCGCGACGGCACCACAGCTCCTTGTGCGAAATCAGCCATAGTGTCATTTCCTGGATTTGCATCCTCCTGTTCTTACAACCGAAGTGACATTCAGGCCGTCTGAGAACACTGCTTAGAAAAGTCTGTTGAATAAGTGATAGTGAGTCGGCCCAGGGAAGCAGCGAAGGGAGAAAGACCTGCGGGACCATCCCGAGCAAAGCTATACTAGGCCTGCACCTGGCAGTCCCGAGAGGATTTGGCGATGGGGAAGGGGAGCGGCACATGATGCAGTCGTGTCACTTCCTGGAAGTCCTGGAAGTGGTGTCACTGCATCATGCAACGCTTTAGGAATCCTGCCCTCCAATCCCAAGAGACTGGGAAAATTCCTTGATTCTTGTGGACACAGCAACATCATTGCATCTGCAACATCATTCCTTCCACCCCCCCATTTTCTGCCACTGTGAGAGTGGGCAGAGCAAAGGGAGAGGCAGGCAGCCTGGCAAGCCTAAACTATGAAGAAGAAGAAGAAGAAGAAGAAGAAGAAGAAGAAGAAGAAGAAGAAGAAGAAGAAGAAGAAGAAGAAGAAGAAGAAGAAGAAGAAGAAGAAGAAGAAGAAGAAGAAGAAGAAGAAGAAGAAGAAGAAGAAGAAGAAGAAGAAGAAGAAGAGATTAGATTAGATTTATACCCCACCCTTCACTCGGAGTCTCAAAACGGTTTACAAACTTCTTTCCTTTCCCTTCCCTTCCCCACAACAGACACTCTGTGAGGTAGGTGGGGCTGAGAGAGCTCCTTTTTCCAAGAACAGCTGTGCCAGAACTGTGGCTTGCCCAAGGCCATCCAGCCAGGTGCAAGTGGAGGAGTGATCAAACCCGGTTCTCCCATATTAGAGTCCGCGCACTTAACCGCTACACCAAACTGGCTTCAATGGAGTTAATGGGCATAACTAAGGGTATAAGTCCATTTAGGGTTACATTTTTAGTGATCTAGAAGCAGACCAAGGGCTGTCTATTCCTTGCCGATTCTCTAGAACAGGGTCTCTGACATGATGCCCATAGTCACTATGTTGCCTCCCAACACCTTTTCTGGTGCTCACCAAGTGTTTCTACAGGATTGACAGCTGTGGGCTGGGAAATACCAGGGTGGAGACTGGGGAGGGTGGGGTTTAGAGAGGGGAGGGGTCTCAACAGGGTGTAAAGCCACAGAGTCCGTCCTCCAAAGCAGCCATTTTCTCCAAGGGAACTGATTTCAGTCATCTGCAAATGAGCTGTAGTAGCGGGAGGACTCCAGGTACCACCTGGAGGCTGGCAACCCTATGTTTCTCAGAAATGGGCAGGGCTTTTGTCCAGCAGGCCACTGGAGATCTGGATGGCTGTGCAGATTTTTAGAAATGTTGCTATGGCAGCAGCTGTCAGCACAGCACAAGAATCTCCACTGAGTGAGTGAAGGTAAGCTGTGTGTCTGCAAGAAAGTATTTCTTCATATATCCATTTTAAAAAGGCCATCCTCTTAAAGAAAACGTCTTCCTAAAATGTTGAAGGGCTCCTACTGAAGTTACACGTGTCCTTTCCCCCCTGACAGTTTGCCGTTGGCTCCTGTGGCAGACATTTTGCAGCTGGCTCCACCTCCTGCGGCAGCCATTTTGTGGCTGTGACCACCAGCCTGGGTCAAAATCCCAAAGGCTCAAAAGGTTGGGGACCCCTGCTCGAGAAGGACAGGAAGCAGCAGAACCAGTTGCAGAACGACCTCACTGCTGGAGCGTCTCTAAAAAACAAACCTTGAACCTGCATTTTCTTCTGCAAGACTTCTGAGGGTTCCTTCGTAAAGGAATTCTCAAAGGTCCCCCAGAGCCGGCAGCTTAAAAGATCTGAAAACCGTTTAACTATAGAGTGTAGAAAGAACGTTTAAAAGGTTTTAAGAACTACTTTCAGTCCAGGCCAGGCAATTCAAAGGGTTGAATCCAGTGCAAATATATAATTCCTGGAGGTTCTGCCCCAATCTGGATGAACTGAAGTTAAAAAGTTAACACCCACTGGGGTGATAAAGCAGAAGGATGGAGTTTGGTTGGGAGATAATGGCTTTCAGCACTTGGTTTTATTAACAAACAAAAAAACGTATAAAAGAGCATCCTAAGTTTCATCATTTACATGAAGAACGGAGTGAACCAGAGATTATCCTTGCCGTATATAGGTTAGGTCTCTGCTTGAATGCCCATAAGACTCTAACCTCATAAATATTTCCCAGCCATAAGATCTTATTAAGAAGGTACATCTCCCCAGAGCATAAAACCATCATGCTGTAAATTTTATTTAATTTCCCTTGGGATTTCCCAGCTTCATACATATAATTAGAGTGCAGGATAGAACACTCGTGTGTGTGTGTGTTTTATCAATAAATCACTGGGGGAAATCAACATTTTAGACCAAAAGGTTCAGTG
>NW_015170889.1:429117-453652 GCF_001447785.1 Gekko japonicus
ATCTAGTGATGTGGTTTTCTCTTCCTTTCTTTTGTTTAGAAAAGAAATACTTATGTGGGTGCTCTTGTATGAGAGGGCAGACCCCTGGGGGGCGGGGACAAAATTCTAAGGACCCTGATCATCCCAGAAGGGCTTGAAGCTGGGCAAATCATAGGACTGGTTCTCATACATTTGGATGGGATCTAGGTGTGGGGAGGGAGGCCCAATGGGTCATGGGATACCTAAGGATCTGTGACATGTCCTCAAATTCTGCTGCACAGACTGTTTGTGCAAAAGAGAAGAAAGGCTAGGATAAACTCTCATTCTAGGGATGGACTGAGGTGGCAGATCAGTTCATGAATGAGCAGGATTCATAACTTTGTAACGCAATCCTAAACAGAGCTACAGACTTAAAAGTCCACTGGTCAAAAGGATTAAAGTAGGGTTGCCAAGTCGAGCCTGGCAACCAGTAGGAGGATTGGGGTACACAGATGTGTGTGTGTGACATTGGCAATGTCCCTGATGTCGCTATGTTGCTTTCTGGTACAACTTGCAGGCAGTGTTCCCTCCAAGCTGTGGAGTCTTGTGAGCAAAAATTCTGCTTTGTGAGCTATTGGCATTAAAGTTGTGAGCAAACAATTTGGCTACTGCATAAATTAGTTTGCTCTGGAGCCATCGTTCCTGAGCTGAGACAGAAATGTGAGCCAGAGGCTGAAAAACTGTAAGCTAGCTCACACTAACTCATAGGCTTGCCAAGTCCCCCCGGGGGACGCGGAAACCCCCGCCCCAGGGGCCCGTTCCCCGCCGGCGGTGGATCGGGCCCCAGGGGGAGCCCCACCCCGACGTGCGCGTCACCCAGAAGTGACACGACCACGCCGGGCACGCTGGGGGCGGGGCCACGGTCACCCGAGGCAAAACTCTATGGTTTTCCCTCGGATGGTCATGGCCCCACCCCCAGCGTGCCCAGCATCGTCACGTCACTTCTGGGTGACGTGTGCACGGTGCTCACGCAAGTCCCCCGCTGCGGCACAACGCCTGACTTGGCAACC
This sequence comes from Gekko japonicus, assembly GCF_001447785.1. Lineage (NCBI taxonomy): Eukaryota > Metazoa > Chordata > Lepidosauria > Squamata > Gekkonidae > Gekko > Gekko japonicus. Next base: position 430,146 of record NW_015170889.1, read on the forward strand.
CTACTAACTCAACTTAGAGGGAACACTGCTTGCATGTGACAATATGAAAACCTAGGAGTTGCCAGAAATGCTATGGTAAAACCAGGTGACCAGAAGTGACATCACAGCATCTGGGATGCCGTATACCATAGAGATCTGGGGAATTTTTAGAGTGTCTGGGGTGGGCTCTGACATCATATCATCCAGAACATTCCCCCCTCTCCAAAAGCTCATGGGCATCGCAGGCATGGGGCTTGAAACCCTAGCCTTCAAGGATTCTGGCCCCAAACCATTTAGGGCTTTAAAGTGCAGCACTTTGAACTGTGCTGAGAAACAAACGGGCAGCCAGCGCAGACCTTTCAGCACCAGGGTGATAGGATTCCTATACCCAGTGTAACTTTGCTTAAGATTGCACTGTTGGTCAGCTAATGGGACTAAACTGCATTTTGTGTAAACACCAAAACCTCTTCTTCCCTCTTGCCAGAAACCTTTCTGATAAAGGATGAGTGAGTGTGGAAGTTCCTTCTTGTCAGTCAGTCAAGTTTCCCCTAGCTTTACAGCCGCAAAAAATGTTATAGCTAAGAAATGGAAAGACGAACATCCTCCGACAATTAATTTATGGCTATCTAAAGTATGGGAATATTTTTTATTAGAAACCGTTTCCATTTTTAACACGAATGACCAAAATGAATGTGAACTAATGAACCCAACTGGTAAATGGTATCCAATTGTGGATAAGTAACCTTTGAGTCTTTTGATTGGAAAGCGATTAGTGCAGCACAATACTCATTGTTATTGATAAGCTAGCAAACTTCTATCAGTATTTGAGTAAGTCAAATTGGAAGTCTGTATACACACTGACATATATATGAAAAATTGTTAAAATGTTGTTTGAGAACCTGTATTTATTTGTTATGTTCTGAATTAAAATCTAATAAAATATTATGGTTAAAAAAAAAAAAAGTTTCCCCTAGCCAATATTGGTCACTTCCTGAAGAGGTATGATTGATTCAAAAGGCACTTCCACATGCAGCTTTCTGCGGATGACCAAGTGACAGTTTTAAATGTTTTCTTCTATTGGATTAAGAGCCTTTTAACATCAAAATAACTAAGATCATGGCATCCGGCCCCATCACTCCTTGGCAAATAAAAGGGGAAGTCGTGGAAGTAGTGACAGACTTCACATTCCTGGGATCCCAGATCACCGCAGACTGTGACAGCAGCCATGAAATTAAAAGATGCCTGCTCCTTGGGAGGAAAGCGATGGCGAACCTAAACAGCATGATAAAAAGTAGAGACATCACCCTGCCAACAAAAGTCCGCACGGTCAAAGCAATGGTATTCCCAGTAGTCATGTATGGCTGCGAGAGTTGGACTAAGGAAGGCCGAGCGCCGAAGAATAGATTCTTTTGAACTATGGTGCTGGAGAAGACTCTTGAGAGTCCCTTGGACTGCAAGGAGATCAAATCAGTTGATCCTAAAAGAAATCAACCCTGACTGTTCCCTGGAAGGCCAGATAATGAAACTGAAGCTCAAATACTTTGGCCACCCAAGGAGAAGGGAGCACTCACTGGAGAAGACCCTGATGCTGGGAAAGATTGAAGGTCAAAGAAGACGGGGACGGCAAAAGATGAGATGGTTAGACAGTGTCATAGATGCAACGAACATGAATTGAGCAAACTTCAGAGGATGGAGGAAGACCGGAAGGCCTGGTGTGATCTGGTCCATGGGGTCGCGAAGAGTCAGACGACTGTGCGACTGAACAACAACAACAAAGTTTTGGATTGTAACTGGCTTGGGGCAAAGTCCTGTCCTCTTTCATTATAGGACAGACCGATTAATAGCACCATGTCAGACAATGGTAATGGTCCCACCCTAGGAGTGTGGCTCAGGCACTTCAACGAACTGCAGGATTAAGACCTTTTGGTTCTTTATGGCTGTGGGATTGGCAGTGGTTTTGGTGCTTGAAAAAGTGTGTGAAGGGGACAAGAGGGCATCAGCCTCCTGCACTGCAGATCCAATCAGGACCGGGTCCTCATGGCATTTTTAAATTTCCACAGTAGGCTTTAAAGTAGCAGTGGTGGTCCATGAGTCAGACCTGTGGATGCCATCACATCTAATTTGACCATTAGAACACAAGAACGTAAGAAGAGCCCTGCTGGGTCAGACCAGTGGTCCATCTAGTCCAGCATCCTGTCTCACACAGTGGCCAACCAGTTCCTCTGGAGGGCCAACAACAGGGCATAGAGTTCACATCCTTCCCCCAATGTTGCCACCTGACACTGGTATCCAGAGGCTGATTGCCTCCAAACGTGGAGGTCCTCTTCAGTTGCCATGGCTAGTAGCCACTGTTGACCTTCATGAACATAAGAACATAAGAGACGCCAATGTTGGATCAGGCCAAAGGCCCATCTAGTCCAACACTCTGTCACACAGTGGCCAAAAAGACCAGGTGCCATCAGGAGGTCCACCAGTGGACCTCCTGTCTAATCCACTTTAAAGCTGTCTATGCCTGTGGCCATCACTATGTCCTCTGGCAGCAAATTCCACATTTTAATCACTTGCTATATAAAGGCCCCGGTCACACGAAAGGTTTTGGGGTTGGAGAGGGACGGATCAGGGGCGCAGCAAATGGGCACGATCCCACCGCAACATCTGGGAAACGTTGTGCACCCGTCCCCGATCCGGCCCTTCAGGCCGAAAAGCCACATCTAAAATAAACCACCTACAGAGGTGGACTTACCAGCACGGCCGCATCAAGCGCGGCCGTGGGGTCGCCGGCGTGTCCTTCTGCCGGCGCATCCAAGACCCCTGGCCGAACTGCGCATGCTCATACATGTGCAGTTTGGCAGCCTCCGTCTCTGTCTCGACACTTTCTCCCCGGTATCTGATCGTGCCGGGGAGCAACTGCACGGCTGCTCACGGGATCTGTATGATCCCGCCGCCGTGTGTCTATTTTGGTGCTGCTTTCAAAAGCCGCACTTTGCCCGCGCTTCCCCCCCTCCCCCGTGTGGCAGGGACCAAAGTATTTCTTTTTGGTCCATCCTGAATCTACTGCCCATAAGCTTCATTTAGGGTTGCCAGCTCCAGATCTGGAAATATCTGGACTTTCTGGGGGTGGAGCCTGAGTAGAGCAGGGTTCGGGGAGGGGAGGGGCTTCAATGGGGTATGATACCATAGAACCCGCATTCCAAGGTGGCCATTTTCTCTCAGTGAGCTGATCTCTGTCACCTGGAGATCAGTTGTAATCCCAGGAGATCTCCAGCCACCACCTGACTTTGGCAACCCTAGCTTCATTGGATGCCCTCTAATGGATGCCCATTAGAAGGGCATAACTATTCTTGGGATTGCGCTGTCACTTCCGCGGCATGCCACCTCTCAGTCTTCCCAGAATCCAGCAAAGGAAAACAGCAGAACAACAATTTTATGACCAGTCTTTGTGACCTGCGGCTTAGACACCCGCAGGCCCTTTCATGGTAGCTTGCCCCAGCTAGAAGTGAACTTATGAAACGCATTTGGGGAACCATTAAAAGGCATGCCAGGAAATTTATTTTCAGATAGTTCCTGCATTCCCCACATCCATCCTCCCGCCTCCCTTAAAATAAAGTTCTCACCTCATTATCAGTGTCCCCCTATATTGCTTCTGACCTTTAAAACCGGGCTGGAATCTATAAACAAACCCATGAAAGAAACATGTGGGGAAACACTCAGGCCTTTTTCTGAATGAGCTGGTAAAACACACACACGCACACACACACAAAAACACACACACACACACACACACAAACACACCAAAACTGTGTAGCTATTAAACAGAATAAGGGATTTGTTGACAGGGACTGCTTTTAGGTTCCAAATCATTACAGCTCATTCAAAGCAGTTGAATATCTTCTCTGGTTTTTAAGCTGGAATTCATAAAAACCATCTGAAGGTGTTTTATTGGCCTTGTAAATCTGGAATGTGCATGCACCCTCACTAGGGGTGTAAGATCCTAAATACTTTTAACCACAAAGCATTTCCCATAAGATTATTCCCCACCCCCCACCCCATGTATTGCATGGCTCCTTTCTCAGTTTGGGCACTGAAATCTGTTCAGGCATAATGGAAAACAGAAACACACATGCTTGCATAACCAAGTTGTGTACAGGTCTGAAAATGAACGTTCCAGAGGATCCGTCTTCCAGCCCTATCATTTCAGAGAGACTCTGGACATATGAGACTGCTTCCCACACCAAAGTTGTTCTTTTTTAACCTGTGGTGCTTCCACCCCATATAAAAATGCCCGTCCCTTTTCCCACTTAAATGTATCCCTTTTCCCTCTTAAAAGTAATTGGCCACTAAAATCAGGCAAAGCCCAGAAGTTTCTCCGCGAGGACAAATAATTTCAGTAACTCTGGCTTCAGTTATGTTGTGTTTTGTTTGAAATGGTAATGTGAAACCCCTAGGCATGCCCAGCTGAAACAGGGTAAAATTCTGGACTAGTAGTTAGGATTTCAGCTGGTGCCAAGAGAGCTGAGGCATTGGATGCTGGTTCCACGCTGGAATCTGGAACTGCATCCGGTGATTCCTGATTCTCATTACTCCCAAATATCTGTGCTTGTGATCCTTTTCTACTAGTCCAAAATTGATTGTAAAAATTATTAGTGTGCTAGTGCAAATCAGATTTGAGATGAGTGTTGAAGGCACTTCGGGGATGGCAACTTCTGAACCAACTCTGGTGGGTTCCAACAACCACACTGGTGTGCGGCAAGGACTTCACTAATGTAACAGAGAACCTGCATCTAAGGAGGGGTGGGAAATAATAACTGGGTTCCTTATACTCAGTCAGACCATTGGTCCATCAGGTCCAGTGTGGTCTATTGAGACTGACAGTGACGCTCCAGGGTTTCCGGTGGAGGTCTTTCATATCAACTTCTACTGACTCTTTTAAGCAGAGATGCCAAGGATTGGACCTGGGACCTCCTGCATGCCAAACAGACGCTCTGCCACTGAGCCCATTGCTTCTCAGCCTTTTTGCTAAGATCACATGTAAATGGATTCCAAGGGTGAATCTTCAGCTAGGCTTTTTGTACTTGAAAGCTAAGCAGTAGGGATGCACTGGTTCCACACCCTTCTAGAAGGAGGAGGAGGAGGAGACTGGATTTATTCCCCACCCTTCACCACCTTAAGGAGTCTCAGAGCGGCTTACACTCTCTTTCCCTTCCTCCCCCCCCATCAGGCACCCTTTGAGGTAGGTGGGGCTGAGAGAGCTCCTTCGAGGACTGCTCTTGAGAAAACAGCCCTGAGAGAACTTGTGACTGACCCAAGGTCATGCCAGCAGCTGCATGTGGAGGAGTTGGGATCAAACCCAGTTCTCCCAGATAAGAGTCCGCGCTCCTAACCACTACACCAAACTGGCTCTCTAGACAGAGCTCCTCTGTCACAACCAATATGAAACTAAGACCGATTTCTCACAAGCCGCTGCTCTGCCCTCGCGTTTCCCTTTCCCCCAATTACATCATTCAATTTCCCACTACTTGCCGCACGGCCGCATTTTGCCCCGCAGCTTCGCCCGATTTCCCCCGTGTCTACTTGATCAGACGGAGCAGCGGCTTGTGGGAAATCGGTCTAAGTGTCTATCACTTCAATCTGATAAGTCGAGCTCCAACTTCCTTACGCCATCTTTTACAATCTTCTTACTTTGGCAGTTTGGTGGATGTTGTGAGCCATGGCTGCAAGAAGCCTTAAGCCTGGTTCCTTCTAGGTGTTGGGAAGGAGTTGTGTTGCCCTGGGCATCACCCTGCCCTAGTTGAGGCCCATGTATCTCCTTCAGTTCTTTGCTTTCTCCCCCCCCCTTCCCAATCCTTGCAATTCCAGTTTACCCTTTTCCTGTTCAAAATTCAGAAATTAAAAGGGAAACAAATGCATCACTTTCACATTGGAAACAAGATCAATTCAAGTATTCCAAAATCTGAAGCGAAATTCAGATGGGAGACCTTTTCTGGAACACACCCTTACAGTGGAGTCCTAAGGAGAGTTAATGACTTCTAAGTTCATTGACGAGAATCCCCCTTTGCTAGTGTTCATTCAATGCTCTCCTGGACCTTTTCTCTCAAGTGCATCTTGTTTATTCCAAAAGCATCTATAAATCTGTCAAGTGAGTGCTCTGTTTTGATTAAAAATGAATTAATTGCCGCTCTGATTTAGTTGGGTCATTTTCCATTCCAGGAAAGCACCAAGATATATGGATGCAAACTATCACAAACTCATTATACAAACAGCAATGAGTTTTCCTCTTTCCTTCACTTTCCCATTCTTCTCACATGGCTTGTGGCTGTACCTCTTAAGGCGATGTAAGAAGGATTGTAGGTGAGATGTCTCTTGTACTAAAAAACTGGGGGCACTCTTAGACCCAGTTTTGCTGACTGGAGGAACAGGTTGGTGACTCCTAGAGCTACTCGATGTCACTTCCGGGTTCCCCCCCAGAAGTTATGCCACGCCACATGCAGGCCTGTAGCTACAGTGGGGCATCTCGGGGCCAGTGTTCCCCCTAAGCTGAGTTCGTGTGAGCTAGCTCACAGTTTTTTAGCCTCCGGCTCACACATTTTTGTCTTAGCTCAGGAAGGAGGGCTCCGCTCCAGAGCAAACTAATGTATGCAGTAGCCAAATTGCTCGCTCACAACTTTAATGCCAGTAGCTCACAAAGTAGAATTTTTGCTCACAAGACTCCACATCTTAGAGGGAGCATTGCTCGGGGCTAGGCCCCCTGATTTCCCATCCACCCCAGGGCCCCTAAGTGGCAGCAGGTGCAGGGAAGGAGCCGGGTATTCCTTTAATTTGATTAGCCAGTGCCCCCTAAGAAATTTAAATGCCCCCTGACTTTAAAAATCCTGGCTCCTGGAGACAAGGGCTGCTCCATGGCACTTGACCCCACTGAGGTCCTTGTACTTCCCAGGCTCCATCCCCAAATCTCCAGGATTTTCCCAACCTGCATTTGGCGACCCTATGATCCTTGGGGTGACCTGGCTACCCTATTCACATTGCCTGATACCTTTAACATGAGAGATTGTGGATCAAATCTGAGGCAGTCTACATGCAAAGTTGATGTTCTGCCACTGAACCAGGGCTATTTTTGGGCAGGAACGCACAGGAACGGAGTTCCGGCTGGCTCCCAAGTTGGCCACACCCGGCAGGAACTCATTAGCATAATAGGCCACACCCAACAGCAGAAACTCATTAGGATTGGCTATATTAGGGGTGTGGGGCCTAACATGCAAAGGAGTTCCTGCTCCAAAAAAAGCCCTGGGTTTTGACAACAAACAAGGTAAACAGAATAAGAAGCAAAAGGTGGGTGTGGCTGGATAACCACACTTCTGGTAACATGGGGTGTGGCCTAATATGCTAATGTAGGGTTCCCAAATCCCCCTGGGGGGTGGAATTCCCCCCGGTTTCGAGCCCCGATTCCCACTCCCGTGGAATCGGGGCACGGGGGAAACCCCACCCCCGCGCGTGCATCACCCGGACGTGACGTCGCACGCTGGGGGCGGGGCCATGCCATTTGAGGGAAAAACAAAGAGTTTTCCCCTCAAATGCCATGGCCCCGCCCAGTGTGTGACGTCACTTCCAGTGACGCTCCGGAAGCGCACGCGCTTCGCGCGCGCACGTCCCTGGCCGGCTCCCGGAGCGACAGGACGCTCCCCCGCCGGTAAGATTTTTCTATTTGGCAACCCTATGCTAATGAGCTGTGCTGTCAAGGGTGTGGCCTAATATGCTAACGAGTTCCTGCTGTTGGGTATGGCCTGTTATGCTAATGAGTTCCTGCTGGGCTTTTTCTACAAAAAAAGCCCTGTACTGAACTATGGCCTCTCCCAGAGTCCCTATGCCCATCAGGGACTGGCTGGGCCATTGGTCATTATGGTTCCCATTTTGTGGAATGCCATTCCTGAAATGGTGAGAAAACTATTCTTCCTTTTGGTGTTCAGGATTCTTAGCAAGGCTGAGCTGTCCAGGAAGACTTTGAGGGTAGGGTTGCCAGCTCTGGGTTGAGAAATACCTGGAGATTTTGGGGGTGTACTGTGGGAAGGGTGGGGTTTAGTGAGAGGAAGGACATCAGCAGGATATAATGCCATAGACTCCACCCTCCAAAGCAGCCATTTCCCCCAGGGGAACTGATCTTGGTCATCTGGAGGTCCGTGGTAATAGCGGGGGATCTCCAGGGGCCACTTAGAGTATGGCAACCTTGTTTAAATGTGATTAGAGGACACACAGATGGTCTGTAACTTTCCCCTGTTCTTTATGATTCTAGGTATGTTAGTTTCTTGCTTGTAAATTTTGTCACAAACCACTCTGGGTCCTTCTCTGGGAAAAAAGACAAGGATGAAAAATGATTTAAATAAAATAAATGTGGTTAGATCGGTACTGATTTTTGTTGTTGTTGCTTTCAGTGCTCCTTTATTATTTCAGTGCTCCTTTTTTTGGTTGTTGTTGCTTTCAGTGCTCCTTTATTATTTCAGTGCTCCTTTATGGTTCTAGGTATGTTAGTTTCTTGCTTGGAAATTTTTGTCATAAACCACTCTGGATCCTTCTCTGGGAGAAAAGACAAGGACGAAAAATGATTTAAATAAAATAAATGTGGTTAGATTGGTACTGATTTTTGTTGTTGTTGTTGCTTTCAGTGGTCCTTTATTATTTTTAAAGCTCAAAGTTGGCTTGGAAGCCACCTCCAGGCATGGAGAGTTGGGGCGTCAATGTTGTATAAATAAATATAAATATTTCAACATGGAGGGTGTTCACAAATGTTCTCCATCTGCAGTCGAGGCGTAAGGCACAGAGAGAGAGGGAGGGAGGGAGGGAGACAGAGAGATGATGAAGAGTGTGTTTGCGAACTGGGAGTTCAAGGACTGCAAACCGCTTGGCTGTCTGTTTGCAAGCTGTAACTAGAGACCAAAGGAAAGGCCCGGAGAAGAGATCTTCCAAACTCTTGAAGGAGATTTGACAAGGGCTGTTCTCACCAATTAACTGCCACTTTGAAGCTTATCAGTCATCAAGGTTTGAGCGTTGTTCTGGTTTATTGCAGCTCAGCAAAAAAGTCTTTGATAAGATCCTCCAAATGCGACAGCAAGGTCGTTTCAATAAAAGGCCGGATGGAACCCATTCATAGTGCACAATAACAGGCTATACAATAGCTGTGCAGAAAGGCACAAGTCTTTTTTTCTTAATTCTAAGCATTCACTTTGGACAATGCCTGAACTTATAGGAGTTTTCTATGGTGATTTATGGATAGCAAATCTTCGGAAAGCAAAAGAAATCCTTTAAAAAGAAAAAGACTTCCTTGAATGACTGAGGACACAGACACGCTTGAAGGGGGTGGCTGGATGTTCACTCTGCTACTGAGTACCTGGGTACAAGGAGCAGAAGGCAAGAGAACACCCTGAATTTCCCATCCTCCCTCTTTGCATCTGCAAATGTCCGTTTTGGTTTTTGCTTCTCCTTTTGCACATCAGACCCATGAGCATTTCTTCGGGGGGCATTCTCTCTTTCCTTGCACTGAATTTTTTTCCTGAAAATGTATGCGTTCCCCACCCCCCAGAGTCATTTGTGTTTCAATAAATCGTCATCACTCATTTATGTCCCCTCTCAGAGGCCTGCTCGAGATGGTTCACACAAGAAGAAGCACAATAATCACAAAACCGGTCAAGTTAACAAACCATTAAAAAAAACAAGTCAACAAATACCCAGAGCATGAAGCAGCCAAAAAAATTAGAGCATCAATAGGGTAAAGTGCACAGCATAAAACACCATTAAAAGCCAGAGCACAAAACATTTCATAGCTTAAATGATCCTATTAACAGTTCTTGGGCTAGTGGCACATTGTAAAAAAACAATTAAAAAATCAACTCCCTAGTTAAATGCCTTGATTTGGCCTGATTTCTAAGAAAGAAGAGGGTAGACCGCAAGGTCTTGGGTAGCTCAGGCTAGCTTGATGTTACCACATCTCAGAAGATAACCATGGTTGGTCCTGATGAGTATTACTTGGATGGGAGACCTCCAAGGAATTCCAGGATTGCTACGTAGAGACAAGCAATGGCAAACCATCTCTGTTCCTCTCTTCCCTTTTGCCAAAAGTCAGCTGCAACTTGACAGTAACCCCCCCCCCCCAGCAAGCTTTAAGGTGAAGGACATTCCAAAGAGATGGTGCCACCCCTGGAAAAGACTGTATCCGTGACATGAACTTTACAAACACATACTATGGCTCGGTTTGGACATAGCATGAAACCATGATTCACTTGAACTAAAGTCAGTTCTGAACCAAGGATTCAAGGAGCAGATGATAGCTTAAGTCCTGGTTTGCCTTGGCCAATGTTGGTTTTATTGCTTTTACTCTGTAGCTTGAGAGGTATTGCTATGGAACAAAGTCTGGTAGTCTGACTGAGAACAGGTAAAGGCAGGAAAGATCAGCTGATCTAAAAGTAACATCAAAATTTTCCAAGTACCAAAGAGGGGGGAAAAAAGATTTGGTTCTATCGCTTATCATCGATTTGCTGATGGGTTTTTTTAGTGGTGGCTACTGCTTTCAATGTTTGCTGCAGATCTTTGTGCTTTATCTGCTAGACTGCTTTTATGGTTACTGTTTCTTCATTTGGTATTTGATATTCTATACTGTACCTCCTGCTGCTTTTTGCTGTCCCACGCTCACACGTTTTTGTCTGTTTTTATTGCTCTCTGTTTGAAAAGTTTAAATTCCCTTGTGCACATTGGACATAGCAAATGTGGGTATAAGTGCTTTTTTAAAAAATAAATTTTGAAAGCTAAAAGAATAAGAATTAATTTCCAAACCAGTGTGTGTGGGGGGGAAATGAATTAAATCAGCACCATTTGCTCCATCTGTTAAGAGAATGAAAACAAATATGAATAATAATGAATGAATGCAAACAACAAATGCCACTGATTTATATATCTAATACCGAAGTCTCCCCCTGCATGCGGATACTTATTTCCGCACATCGGGAGCACCTGGGGGGGAGGGGGATGTTTGTGCACACTTGGGGCAGTCCCTAGGTGTGCACAAAAATCTGAAACATGTAAAAAAATATCGGGGGGATACTTAAATCCCCCCGAAAGTGACAGAGCGTCCCCTGCGCATGCGCAGGGAACGCTCTGCAGCTGGCCTCACCACCGCCACCACTTCGGAGCCGGGGGGGCCCAGCTCGGGCCTCGCTTCGGAGGGGGGCGGGAAGACCAGCAAGGCCGGGGCAGCTGCAAACCGCCGGCCCTCGCTTTTGGGGGGGGGAGACCAGCGAGGCTGGGGCGGCTGCCGCCGGCCCTCGCTTCCGAACCGGGGGGGAACCAGCGAGGCCCAGGCGGCTCGCTTCGGTGTATATTTCCCTGGTGCCTTGCTGTCTGGTTTAGAGGAGTGACCAGGAATTATGAGAAGTGCAAAGAGATTTCTAATCAACAAAGGCAAACAGCAGAAGAGAACAGAAACATGCTCTAGATTTCAGACACGGATGGAATATCCAATTGTCTCCATACATCAGCCCTGCAAGGTTAGGCTGAGAAGAGTGATCATCCATGGTCACCCAGTAAAATTCATTCCTGAATGGAGATTGAGTTCAAGTCTCCCCAGTGCCAGTCTGATACTTCTCACAGTATTGTTGTATTGGTTTTATCCAAGTTACCATAAATTATGCCTAGGGGGCTGCACACATGCTTTAGATCTATTTTCCCATGAGAAATTCTTAATTCTCTGTGTTTTGTTACTACTTTTAAAAATAGGAAACACATTTCCAGTCATCTTCCCCCCCCCCCTCCCCAAACCATGAAAAACCAGTTGGAATGACATTTTCAGAAATTCTACCCCCTCTGCCAAGGAATTGTCTCTGCAAAGTTTCAGGCAGACAGCTGAAAGTGTCTGTTTTATAGGCAGCTAAAAGAAAACACATTACCAGCTCTAACGTCGAGGATAAAAGTCTCCAGGTTGCCAACCTCCAGATGGCAGCTGGAGATCTCCTGGAATCACAACTGATTTCCAGACAACATAAATCACTTATTTGTGTATTATTTATTTATTTAAAACATTGATTCTACTTTCCCTGGAGAAAACGACTGCTTTATACCCTATCAAGTTTCCGCACCTCTCTGAAATCCACTCTCCCAGGCTCCTGCATTAAATCTCAAGGAATTTCTGAACCCAGAGTCGGCAACACCATTCTTTGCCCCTTTACTAAATAATGAGCAGACTATATAAACAGCGACACTCTCTCTCACACACACGCACACCAGGGGTCATTTCGTAGAAAAAGAGCTAGGGGAACTCATTAGCATAACTCATTAGCATATGCCACACCCCCTGACATCAGGGGCCCGGCGGCGGTGGACCTGCAAGGCACAGCGGGAGTGCGAGGAAGCCCCGCCAAGGCCCTCCCTGGCCCCAGGCAGGCAGGGGTGGGGAGAGGCGGGGAGGAAGCAACTTACCCTCCCTCTTCTCCTGCCTCCTCCTGGCTGAATGAGGGCTGGAAGCGGGGCTGCCGGAAGCAGGGGGCAGGGCTTTGTCATGTGCCCCGCCCCCCCTGCACCTCACCCGGGGGAACTGCGTCCCCCCGCGTCCCCCCCCGAAATGACCTCTGACGCACACACACACACACACACACACCATTCACAATCTTTTATACACTGCTTAGTGGTTACAAAGCAAAAACAACACTAGAGAAGAGCTGGAGCAACCATAAATGCACAGCCTTTCAGAGAAAGCCCTCAACATAGACAGGGAAATGGCAGTGCTACTTCTGTCTACATGAGCTCCAACAGCCTTTTCACAAGCTAGTGAGACAGTGGAAGGACTGGCAGAAGCAGGGTGGACAGAAACCTATCAGCACAATCCTCCTGGGTGACGAGAGCAGTCTGCTCTGCTGGTTGGTCAACGTGACGGCCATTGACAATACCTTAGTTACCAACCAGCCAAGCCTACTGAAACAAATGGGTTTTTTCTGCACATTTGGCAAAGACATATAGGAAAATAAAGTCCATGCAGTTTTATTTTTCCTTCCCACAAACAAGTCCTGTATTGCACACTGATTAAGGTTGCCAGTCTCCAGGCAGGGCTTGGAGATCTCCCACTATTATAACTGCTCTCCAGACAATAGAGATCAGTTCCCCAGGAGAAAGTGGCTGCTTTTGGATAGGGTTGCCAGCCCCCAGGTCCCAGTGGGGGATCCCCCGATTTTGGGGGCTTCTCCCCACTATGGACCAGCTAGGCGTTGGGGGAAAACACGTCTCTAATGGGAGCGGTGGCACAGTGGGTATATCACACTGTCTGAACATCCGAACTGTGTTAGTTTGAGCCCCGCGCTGGTGTGAGCAGCCAGCCTGTTGTCCCCAGCTCATCGTCCACCCAGCGATTCGAAAGCTTCGGCGAGTAGATAAAATGGGAACCACTCCTTAGAGAGGGTGGTCACACCAATCTCCCTTGTGGGAGGGTGTTAGCTGACGGTCGGGACGTCCTGGTCGAGGTTCGGAAAAGGCGGAAGAACTTCTCGGCTACAAAAATCCCTGCAGTTGATGTTTCCGGCCAGGCGGTGGCAGTGTGGCGATTTGACATACGGGTCCTGAAGCCTGGTCGACAAGCAGCCATTCGGAAAATGACTGAGCCAAGCCAGAAGATGTTTACACCGTGCAGTGACGGTATGTGCAATTAAATGAATATATGTTGTCTTCCCTATCCCCTATGAACATTGTTAGTCCCCTGTCTAAAATGTGTCACTGTAAATCACTTTGAGCCCACTGGGGAAAGCGATTAATAAATTGAAAGTATTATTATTATTTATTATTAACCAGGGACATCGCTTCGGTGGGAAGGCAACAGTGTCCCGTGCGCCTCAGTGTATAGTCATGCCAGCCACATGACCACGGAAATGTCTTCAGACAGCGCTGGCTCTTCGGCTTGGAAATTGAGATGAACACTGCATCCCTAGAGTCGGATTCGACTGGCTTTCAAGCAAGAGAAACCTTTACCTTTACTAAAGAACACATTGTTCTATCTCTTAACCTCCCAAATTCAGCAATAACAAGAGCAACAAAAAACCACCATCAGCTGTCCGTGTCGGAATTCTTAGCGGCCCCCCTCCACACATATGCCCAGAGTCAAAATGTACAAGGGCAAAGGTTATTTTCTTGCCTGGAAGCAGTTCAGCACAAATGCCATTTTGAAGAGAGCCATTTCCTGCTCCAGAAGATGAAGAGGAGGAGACCCTTCCTCCCAGTAACAAAGCTGCACTTTACAGCTCCCCTCAGTTTGGCAGAAGGCTCCAAAGACTTAATGAGAAACCTTGAATCCTGCAAACATAATAAGCCAGGGGACTTGGTGCACAGCGAAAAGATTTCATTTCCCGGTTAACAAGAGACTGAGGTCAGGAGTTAAGGTGTTCTTTAGATTTGAGGCTCGGAAGAGACCATGGGGGGGGGAGTGTGTGTGTGTGGGGGGGCTACAGTGAGGCAGCCCTGCCTGGTATGCCGCTAGTAGAGAATAAATGACACCATTCCAAGAATGGCTTTTCATACTTTTGTGACATTCTGACAGCCACGTGCAACCTAGATCTCTAGCAGAGCTAGCTAGATTACAGTGGAGATGTTCTAAGAAGGCAGAAAAAGTTGCAGAAGGGAATTCATATCCCACAGTGAGCCCATTTGCCGGCCGGATTGGCAGTGGTATATGTGAAAGGGATACACCTGTCCCTCATAACTGGCAGGGTCTTGTTGACAGGCATAATGGAAAAGCCCACCAGCCTTACAGTAAGCATAGCATCAATGGCATACTACAATGCCCCTGCACTGCCAACTTTACAGCATGCACCACCACTCCCAAATTTTCCAAATTAAACTGGAAACAAAGAGGCATGCATTACTGTAGTACAGGGATGCCCGACATGGTGCCCGTAGGCCTGTAGGCCCCACTGGACCTGGCAATTGTCTGTGCCCATTTTTAAAAATGCCGCTATGCCGCTTTGGCACTGCCACCACTAGAGATGTAAAATTTCCGGAAATTTTGAAGCTCGGGAAAAAACCCGTTTTTTCCCGTTTTTTTCGGAAAAATTGAAAAAAATGCTACATTAGCATTTCTTTTTTCCTTTCCAGATTGAAAGTCATTCTGTTTCTTTAGGAACATAAAATATGACTATGGACATTTTTACTTGGCATGAAATTATCACAACTAGCCTATTAAAAATATAGTGTATCCAAACAATTTTTCCAAACAGAATACCCACCCACATGCAAAAACAAAACTGAAACCTTTTAATTTTCTTCTGACAATAGCACCTAATAAAGGAAGAAATGCATCTTGTTCTTGCATTGGAGAGTTCAGTTTGTAACCTAGGACTTGCTTGTCCTCAGTGCACAGAAATTAGATCAATCTGATACCATATATATATATATATATGATTTGGAAAATATTTGAACGCCTTGTCTTAAAATATTTTATTCATCATGTTAAATAAAACCTTCCATAATCAATTTTTTCCTTTTCTTTTCTTTTTTCAATTTTTCCAATTTTTTGGAAAAAAACAAAAAAGGCTTAAGGAAAAATAACGGGAAGAAACCGGTTTCCCCCCGAATTTTTCCGTTTTTTTCCTGGCCTTCACATCTCTAGCCACCACAGTGCAAGGATTTTCACGGAAGGTAAGCCGCCATTTTGGGGGTGGCTCTGCCTCCCGTGGCAGCCATTTTGTGGTGGCTATTTTGCGGCTGCACCCACAAAGCCGTGTCAGAATTCCAAAGGTGTCCTCAGGCTCAGAAATGTCGGGGACCCCTGTTCTAGTGTTTTATATGTATGGCCATTCCAAGACTCTCCATCCAAACTCTGTCTTAAACCTCAAAGCCTTATCTCAATGGGGATAGCCATGTGGGAAGGCATTGACACCTGCACCTCCTCCTAAGGAGGTCCATGTCTCATTCATCGTAGCTGTTGAGCCACAATGAAACAGAAAGTTTCTGGTATGCAATCAATCAAAGCAGTTGTCCCTATGCCCACCCCTCTTAATTTCCCCCCTTCTTTTGTTATTGCTGTTTTGCTTATGATTAAGCGACCAAAATGCCATGACTCCTACCTTCCCTCTCCAGGAATCTCCTAGCTCACTCCTTCAAACAAGCACCCTGAATGAGTGCAGCCAGGAGTCATTTCCTGCAGGAGCGCACAGGAGTGGAGCTCCAGCAGTAAAGAGCCCAGGGGGCGGGCACATGCAACAACCCCCACCCCCTGCTCCCAGCAGCCCTCAGTCAGAGCAAGAAGCAGCCAGGTAAGTTGCAGAGCCCCCCCCCCAAAACAGTCCAGTCGCACCTTTAAGAACAAATTTTATTCAGGTACAAACTCTCCCTCCTCTGTGAGGACAGATCTGCCCGTCCCACCCCCCAATAGCTAGCAATCCAAAACAGTCCAGTGGAGGCTGAGCGGTGGGTGTTGCTAATGAGTTATGCTAATGAGCTCCTGCACCTCTTTTTCTAAGAAATGACCCCTGAGTGCAGCCATAGGGGACCATCTATTGAGAAATGTCCAGATCAGACCCTGCTGGTCCATGCCTCTTTAGACACTTTCCCAGATGATATAAGGGCTTTACCCACTATCCCAAAGTCCTACCCATATCCCAATGGTAAGAAGGTGGATTAGGTTGATAAGATTCTGGGATTCCTCTGGGGCCCCACGGAGCTGGGCAAGTCAGACATGTGATATATTTCCATAGCATGTTTGGATACACTTGAGTGGATCTTCCTATGTATATATGAAGCTTGCCTTAGACTGAATCAGATCATTGGTCCATCATGGTCAGTACTGTCAACTCCAAGTGGCACTGGCTCTCCAGGGTCTTTCACGTCACCTACTACCCTATCCCTTTAACTGGAGATGCCAAGGATCAAACCTCGGACCTTTTGCATGCCAAGCAGGTGCTCTACCACTGTGCCACAGCTCCCCACTCGTTCATCTGTGTCCGGTAGGCTTCCCAAGTCCCCCAGGGGGCGGGGAAACCCCCGCCCCAGAGGCCCGTTCCCCGCCGCTGCCGGATCGGGCTCCAGGGGAGCTCCTCCCCGACATGCACGTCACCTGGAAGTGATGCGACCACGCCGGGCACGCTGGGGGCAGGGCCACGGCCATCGAAGGGAAAACTCTATGGTTTTCCCTTGTATCGCCGTGGCCCCGCCCCCAGTGTGCCTGGGGTCATCACGTCACTTCCGGGTGACCGCCGCATGCACACGCGCACCAGACGGCAGCCGGGAGCCCCCCGCTCCCGGCGAAGATCGACTTGGCAACCCTAGTGTCCGGGGTTCATGGTGGCTCTCGCCAGTTATGGCTGAAGCTTTACAGTTAATACTTTTCCTGATGATAAACAGGATTACAAAGGTGACTCTGAGCTAAATCTCCATGTGTGCAAATAATGCTGTGGTCTACAGTTGATGTGAGCCAGTCTTGGCTAATGACACAAGATGGGGTCCCAGAAGTGGATAGATACAGCTCAGAAAAAAATAAGCTACACAGCAGAATTCACTGCTGGGAAATCCACACACCCCGCCATCTATGAAGTTGTGGCTTTGAGATCTTTTCCCTCCATAATGATAGTCTTTAGGTAGGCTTCTTATTTCCATTTCACTTTAAGAAAAGTGACTGTTTGATGCCATTTACAATAAGTGGACATTAATTAATGCTAAATTACAATTGAATTCCTGTTGAATTGGATATGACACCTACATTAATAGCTGGCGAGTTCATTCTGATTAATGTTATCACAGCTGTTAAGTACTGGGATTTATAATCATTTGCCAAAGCTGCTAACTAAAAGTCCTTTTCCGCAGATTTCCCTTGAACAGAAACAAACATAAAATGCAGCTGAATGTGTACCATTAATTTAAATAAGTAGTTTGTTACATATAAATGGTGGGGAGAAAGAGTGAAGGCGTTTGCCTGTTCACGAGGGGGGGGGCAAGGCACTCAGTTTTGTGTATTTAGGGTTTTTTTAAGTGCAAACTGCACTCTCAGCCAATTATTGGTAACATTCACACCTCAGTCTTTCTTTCCACTGGGGAGGTCAAGGTGGCATACAAAGGGCTCCCAGGAGATCAGCAGCTGAGAGGTGGGAGAAAAACAGAGAGGAAAGCAGGGGCCTCATGCTGACAGTTTGGTGTAGTGGTTAAGTGTGTATACTCTAATCTGTGAGACATGGGTTTGATTCCCCACTCCTCCACTTGCACCTGCTGGATGACCTCAGGCAAGCCATAGTTCTGTCAGAGCTGTTCTCTCAAGGACAGTTCTCAAAAGAGCTCTCTCAGCCACATCTACCTCACAGGGTGTCTGTTGTGGGGAGGGGAGGGGAAAGGAGTTTGTAAGCTGCTCTGAGACTCCAAGTGAAGACCAGGGTATAAATCCAATCTCTTCTCTTCTTCTTCTACTCTACTTAGGGTTGCCATTCCCCAGGTCCACGTGGGGAACCCCCCAGTTTCAGGGGCTTCTTCCCGCTGCTGGACAGCTGGGTGGTGGGGAAAACCCCACCCCAAACAGTGATGTCGCACAGCGACACTCTAGATTTTGGGCAAAACTTTATGGTTTGAGGGCAATTTTACAATGAAGTTTTGCCCTCAAACCAGAGTGTCGCCATGCGATATCCCCAACGTGATGATGTCACTCGTGGGTGATGTCATCATGGCATACAGCCCTGCCCACTCCCAGAAGGGTCCCTCTCACCCCCTGATAGTGCGTCGACGAGACCTGGCAACCTTTTTTTTTTTTTGTAAACAAATTTTATTTTCTCAGGAATACAACATGTAAGATTAAATCATATCATTCTATCAATTGTCTACCCCATTCCCAGTTCCTCCCCTCCCTCCAATGGCTTCCCACAATGCTTCCACCCCTGCTCCAAATTACTTCATATCATCAACAATATCAGTTTCTTATCATTACAATCTAAAGATAACATCATTTGACTTAATATTGATCTAAACATATTAAGTTTTGTTTCACATCCCAGTTCTTTTCCAGATAAATTTTAAAGTCATTCCATTCTCCAAAAAACTCATCGTCTTCTTTGTTATTCAGTTTTTTTGTAATCTTATCCATTTGTGCCATGAACAGAACTTTTTGTATCCATTCTTCAACCTCTGGTACCTTTTCCGTCTTCCAAAACTGAGCATAAATCATTCTCGCTGTCACTATCAGGTACCAGAGTAAAGTTTTTTTAGTCGTATTGACTTCTTCCATTTTGAGTCCCAAAAGCAGAATTTCCGGTGCTTTTTTAAAAGAACATTTCAGTATTTTTTGCATTTCATTGTGGACTTTTGTCCAAAAGTCTACAGCTTTCTCACAAGTCCACCACATATGATAAAATGAGCCCTCATGCCTCTTACATTTCCAGCATTTGTTTGACATATTTTGATTCATATTTGCAATTTTCTTAGGTGTCATGTACCACCTATACATCATCTTATAACAATTTTCTTTAACATTAGTACATGTCGAGATCTTAATAGAATTTTTCCACAAATATTCCCAGGTTTCCATAGCCACTTCCTTATTCATATTAATAGCCCATTTTAACATTTGTTCTTTAACAGTTTCATCTTCAGTATACCATTTTAACAACACCTTATACATTTTAGAAATATTTTTTCCTCCTCCACTCTCCCAAACCTTTTCAATTTCATTTTTTTCCTCTCTAAAACCATAGTTTTTTTTGTCAGATCTAAAAAGATCATAAATCTGCATATATTTCAACCACTCATATTCATATTCAATTTCATTCTGCTTTTTCATTACCCACTCTGTTCCCTCTTTTTTAATTAAATCTCTATATGGCAACCAGTCTCTACCTCGCTGTCTTGAGTAAGATATCAACACTTCTACTGGTACAATCCACAATGGTCTTAAGTCACTCTGGTACTTCTTATATCTTGTCCATACCATATACAAAGCTTTTCTCACCAAGTGAAGTTTAAAAAAACTGTCCATTTTTATCTTGTCATACCATAAATATGCATGCCAGCCAAATCTACAATCATGCCCTTCCAACCCCAACAATCTGTCATTTTCAAGCTTCACCCATTGATCCATCCATGTTAGACAAACCGCTTCATAATATAGTCTAAGATTTGGCATTTGTAGACCTCCTCTTTCTTTGGCATCACAAAGTATTTTCATTTTGATCCTTGGTTTCTTGCCTGCCCAAACAAATTTTGACAACTCTTGTTGCCACTTGGCCAACAAATCCGTTTTATGCAGAATTGGTATTGTTTGGAACAGGAACATCAAACGTGGTAGGACATTCATTTTTATAACTGATATTCTTCCCATCAGTGATAAGTTCATTTTATCCCATTTCTTAAAATCTTGAGTCAGCTTAGTCCATAATTTCTCATAATTATTCTTATATAGGTCTATATTTTTTGCCGTTAATTCAATTCCAAGGTATTTTGTTTTTTTAACTACTTCACATTGTACCAGTTCTTGTAGTTCCACTTGTTTTTGTTTGATCATGTTTTTACATATAAGTTTTGTTTTATTCTTATTTACGTAAAAGCCGGCCAATTCTCCAAACTCCTTTATTTTTTGAAAAAGCAATGTCAATTTTTCTGTTGGGTTTTCCACCATAAACATTACATCGTCTGCAAATGCTCGATATTTGTATTGGTGTCCTTTATGTGTCAAGCCCTTTATTTCTTGATCGTACTGTATTTTTTGTAAAAGTATTTCCAATACCCAGATAAATAATAACGGTGATAACGGACAACCTTGCCTTGTTCCTTTCTGTACTTTGAAGTTATCTGTCAGTTCTTTATTCACATTTATTTTAGCTCTTTGTTCAGAATAGATAGCTTCAATACAATTTCTAAAATGTTGTCCCGCTTCAATCTTTTCCATCATCTGGTGCATAAAATTCCAATTAAGATTGTCAAAAGCTTTTTCTGCATCAACAAACAGAAAAGCTACTTCTTTTTCTGGGTGCTTTTCATAATATTCAATTGCGTCCATTACTATTCTTACATTGTCTCTAATCTGCCTTTTGGGTAAAAAGCCCGCTTGATCTTCAGAAATTACCGTTTGTAAATAGTTTTTCACCCTTTCTGCAATAATTTTTGCAAAGATTTTATAATCGTTGTTCAAAAGAGATATTGGCCTGTAGTTCTTTACATTTGTTGAATCTTGTCCTTCCTTTGGAATCAAAGAAATAATTGCTTCTTTCCATGAGTCCGGCACCTTTTTGTTTTCTCTTATTTCGTTGGTTAAAGCTTCCAGGACCGGGGAAATTTCTTCTTTCATCTTTTTGTAGAATTTCGCTGTAAATCCGTCCGGCCCAGGCGCCTTCCCCAACTTTGTCTCTTCTATTGCCTTCATCACTTCTTCTTTTTGAATTGGACCATTTAATAAATCTTTGTATTCCTTACTTATTTTTGGTAGTGGAATCTCCTTTAAATATGTTTTAATCTTCTCAAGATCAACTCTAGTTGTTTGGAATAGTTTAGCATAATACTTGAAGAAACATCTCTTTATTCCATTAGGATCAACGAACTCTTTTCCATCTTCTATTATTTTGGTTATCATTCTTCTCTCTCTTCTAGCCTTAAGTTGCCAAGCTAAGTATTTTCCCGGTTTGTTCGCCCCTTCAAAAGATTTCTGTTGTAACTTCTTTAAATTCCAATACATTTCCTGATTCCAAGTCTCATTCAGTTGTTCCTTCAGCAACTTTAATTCTTTAATAATTTGCTTTTTTCCAGGCTTCTTTTTTAATTCCTTTTCTTTCTGAGCAATTTTTTCTAACACTTCTGTTTGTTTTTGAAGTTTTTCCTTTTTTTGCTTCACGTTTTGCGAGATGAGAATTCCTCTCATCACCGCTTTATAAGCATCCCATACAATCTGTATCGGTGTTTCTTTATTTAAATTTTGTTGAAAGAATTGTTTCGTTTCTTCCTTTAACATCTCAATTACCGTTTTCTTATCCAACAAGTCTTCATTAATCCTCCACAGAAAGGGTTTTTTCCTTTCTGTGGAACTCCATACCACCGGATTGTGATCTGAATTACATCTTGGCAAAATTTCAGTCTTATGTGTTTTCATTGATAATTCTTCAGACATCCAAATCATATCAATTCTGGAAAAAGAGCAATGTCTATTGGAATAAAAAGTAAAGTCTTTCTGCATCGGGTTCCATTTCCTCCAAACATCTTCTAATTTTTCTTGCTTAACTAATTCAAAAAAATTCTTTGGCAATTTTCCGCTGAATTCGTTGTCCTTTTGTGGTTTTCTGTCTAGACGATCTATTGTCCCATTAAAGTCTCCGGCCATAATAACTTGCTCATAAGTCAATTGTTGTAATTGGTCAGTTATATCCTTAAAAAATTTTTCCTTTGCTCCATTGGGTGCGTACACGTTGATCAACAATGTTTTTTTCTGCTGAATCATTAATTCCACACCCACGTATCTGCCATCTATGTCCTTAAAAATTTCTGTAGGTTGTAACTCCTTCTTCACATATGTCACAACTCCTTTTTTCTTGTTTGAGGCCGCAGAACAAAATTCAATTCCAAATAAAGCATTCTTTAAATATTTTATATCCTGTTTTCTAATATGTGTTTCTTGCAAGCATATCACGTTGCATTTCTGTTTCTGTATCCAATGATTGATTCTTTTCCTCTTGTTTGGTGAATTTAATCCATTAACATTCCATGACAACAATTTGTACTCCATTATGCGTTTTATTTTAAAGTTCTCCAAAGACGTCCGCATTGTCCGCCTTAAATTTATAAAAGTCCATCATCGATCTGATCTGAATCCTCCCACCTTGATACGTAAAGGATAAACCTTGTGGAATCTCCCATCTATATCTGATGCTCAAAGCTCTGAGTTTGTCCGCCAAGGATTTATACCTTTTCCTGTCTTGCAGTATTGTTCTTGGGAGTTCTCTCATCACCATAATTTTGTTTCCCTCTATTACAAAAGGGACGTTGAATTGCTTCTTGAATATCTCCTCTGTTATTGATCTTGTTACAAATTGTACAATTACATCCCTTGGTAAATTCTTCTTTTCTGCAATTCTGGAGTTCACTCTATAAATCAAATCAAAGTCTGAGTCCATTGACCCTTCCTCCTCGCCCAGAAAAGCCGTTATCACTTCCATCATTTTTTCTTTTAAGTTCTCATTCTCTGTTTCCTTAATGCCTCTGAATCTCAGATGAGTCTGCATCCTTCTGAACTCCATCATTGTCTCTGATCTTGTAATTTGTTGAGTCAAAGAATCTTGTTTCTCTTCTATTTTTTGTATCTTCTCCTCTGTCTCTGTAGTCTTGGTTGCATTTGCTTGAACATCCTTCTTAACTCCTTCCATTTCTTGCTTGATTGAAGTTATTTCTGTAGTAACCAATTCCTTCAATGCTGTTATGTTCTTCTCTTGGACTTCTTCTAGATGTTTCAGATGAATCTGAGTTTGCTTCTCCAGTTGGTCCCCCAATGTTTTTTCTATCTGCTCCCCCATGGCTTGTATTGCCTCTGTCATTCTCTTCTCCATTGCTTCCATGGAGGC